>NC_142529.1:16488665-16523665 GCF_964205215.1 Stylophora pistillata
GTATCTTGCTTCAGGCACTGTCTTGTTTCTAATTAAAGTCGGGCTAGAAACGGATAATAAAAGGCTGGAAGACTTCAGTTTTGAATTGAAAATTTAAATACTTTTTAAGATATTTTGGTATCTGCGACAAAAGGTAAAATTGTCTAGTTTTAATTACTCGGAGATTGTCACGAATTCAATTAACTCCAAAACTGGTTAACATCTCTGCGAGGACTTTTTACTTTAAGTTTGTTGAGGTTGATAGTGATTCTTCTCAACTTCAGCAAGTAAGCTTGATAACCTATCCTGGTAATAACAGTTTATCCAAGTATTAAAGGAGAGAGTATTCGTAGCACTATGAAGTAATAATGTTACAGATGTCTTATCCTTGCCTCATTTTGCCAATTTATGCCTGCGGCGCACTCGAAAAGTCTAGAGAAGGAAAAAGTAAACTTTTAGACTTTACAGGCAATGCTCTCACGAAATTTATTACGTGATCACGCCAGGAAGTCTTTATATGATCGTTTCTAAGAAGGTAAGGCCTCAGTGATCGTAGCTGGACGGATGCTGTTAAGACGAAATTATTCTCGTTGCAATCTCAAGGGGAGAGAACCAACAGAATGATTGAGACAAACAATTTAACAGAAGGTGAAATACAGATGAAAACTTATCAAGAACTGGTATGTTCCCCGATTTTTACTAGTGGATTACAACAACAATCGTCTCATCTCGCAGTAGTAAATATGATCTTCTCTCTCACAGCATTTTTTGGTAATTCTCTGATCCTTGTTGCCCTTCACAAAGAATCCTCTCTTCATCCGCCATCCAAACTCTTGTACCGTTGTCTGGCAACAACTGATCTGTTGGTTGGTCTTATTACCCAGCCTCTCTATGCTATTCATCGGATGTCCATGTTTTATGAACATTGGAATCTTTGTCGATACACTAGGAGCGCCGGCTACTTAACAAGCTATACATTATGTGGGGTATCTTTGTTGACAATGACGGCCATTAGTGTGGACAGACTTCTCGCCCTGTTGCTGGAGCTTAAATATCAACAGATTGTAACTTTGAAACGCACATATATTTCTTTAGCTGTCGTTTGGGTTTTATCTAGTGCCGCTGCTTTATGCTACATTTTAGATTACCTTATAACCTTATGGTATGGATATTTAATGGTTCCGTCTTGTCTGGTGATCTTAATTGTCTCGTACACAAAGATTTTTCGAACCCTCAGCCATCATCAGGCACAAGTACAAGATCGTGTTCAACAACAGGAGAGCCAACCAAATACACTTAACATTTCGCGATACAGAAAGGCGGTGAACAGTGCACTATGGGTGGTTTCAGCTTCAGTTGTTTGTTATGCTCCGTATATCATACTTGAAATTGTGACGGCTCGTAAGAAAATATTTTCATCAGATCTAATCAACACCAGAGGAATAGCAATAACCTTGCTTTACTTCAACTCAACGTTAAATCCATTTCTTTACTGCTGGAAGATTAGTGAAGTGAGACAAGCAGTAAAGCAAACAATTAGACAAACGCTTTGCTGTCCATGGAGTTAGAACCCTTTTGAATTATATCCGCACTAAATCTTTTAAAGCTGACCTGCATATTCATTAAGATTCATACTCATATATAACAACTCATGATATATACTCGTATAGTGTAGAAACAAACAGGAAGCTCACTCAATACCAGTTCCTTGTTTGCTTTCTTGGTAATATGAAAGTGTGGGATAAAATTGAAATTCAGAAAGTAGTAGAGGAGAGCTGTTGAAGTCATTTATTCGTGAACGGTAAAAAAATTCCTCTTTTTGTATGGGTGTTACTTAAATAAAGCGCTCGATTTTAACGCCTTTTTGCCAAACGAGCTGGTCACAAAGCTAATTATGGATGTACCCCGACTTTGTTTTACTTCGAAAATTGTCTATGTTGGATATGAAAATGTGCATGGTATCTTTTTCGATATTACTACCCTCGATATTGCTCCTATTGCAGCTTTGTATCGACAAAGATTCCAGTGTTCATAAACCCGGTTTATGAAGGACATCCGATGAATAGGTGTGAGGGATCAAGAGGATCATATTTACCACTACGAGATGAATTGATTGCTGTGGTAATTCTCCTGCCAAACAGAGGGGAACATACAAGTTCTTACGTATGATGCACGATCCTTCGCAGTAGATAGCGCTATTTATGCAATAGCGAAAATCAGACCTGAAAAAAATCAGGCCTGCACGGGATTCGAACCCCTGACCTCTGCGATACTAGTGCAGCGCTCTACCAATTGAGATAACAAGCCAACTGGGAGCAGGCCGTTAAGTTGATTCGTAATAACTCCCATGACGATAGTTATTTATCATCACGGGTTTATTACGAATCAACTTAACGGCGTGCTCCCAGTTGGCTTGTTAGCTCAATTGGTAGAGCGCTGCACTAGTATCGCAGAAGTCAGTGGTTCGAATCCCGTACAGGCCTGATTTTTTTCAGGTCTGATTTTCGCTATTGCATAAATAGCGCTATCTACTGCGAAGGATCGTGCATCATACGTATTTAATACCGCAGTTCAAAATATATGAACTTCATATATTCATTGTATACAAGTTCTTGATAGGTTTTTGTCTCACCTTCTGTTTGAGGATTGGTATCGATCATTTTTTAAGTTTTTTTTTAGGATTGCAACGAGGTATCTTTCGTCTCAATAACACACGCCCAGCTATGACCACTGCAATACCACTTTCTTAAAAATGAGAATATAAAAACCTCTTGGAGAGATCATGCAATAAACTGAGCGAGAAGGTCAACTGTGGGTCAAAAAAAGTTCCTTTTTTTCTTAAACTTTTTCTTGCGCCTCAGGCATAAATGGCAAAATGCGGTAAGTATGAGAAATCTCTAATATTATTATTTCACAGCTTAATAAATGCTACTTCTTTTCATACATGGATAAACTGTTATTACTAAGATAAGCTACTTAGGTAACTTGTGGGAAGTTCAGGGTAAAAGTAGAAAGTCCTTGCCAGAGATGTAAATCGCAGTTTTGCATAAATCGAATACGTGATAATCGCCGAGTTATTGAAACTGTTCTATGTTAACGTTTGGTCGCAGATGCCAAAATATCTTCAAATATTTAAATTTGCAGCTAAAAATGTAGTCTTTTACTTTCCGGAGTTTCGCGTTTTTGACGCATGAGAAATTAAAGAAACAGTAAATAAGTTCGATATTACTCCCTTTTCTTGTTTTCTTAGTAACAGGAAGTGTGGAATGAACTTGAACTTGAAAGAGTTGCAAAGGAGAGCTTTTGAATTATCTGTGAGTGGGAGGTAAATTTACCTTTGCTTCTGATCATTGGAGATAATTAGACCTAATTACTTTGAATGCTCTGGAATAAGTGGAGAAAGAAAATGAAAGCAAAAAGGAATAAATAAGAAAAGCGACCATAATATCTTGCTTCTGTCACCGTTTCCACCATGAAGGCTCGAAACGGAAAGTAAAAAGCTAGAAAGCTTTATTGATTAAAAGATTGAATTGCAATATGTTAGGAAATATTGGTATCAGCAAATAACGGCAACATTGTTTAGTTTTAGTTACAAGGAGAATGTCGCGAATTCAATTTTATCCAAAACACTTCAACGTCGCTGGCGAGGACTTTTCCTTTTAGCTCACAGAGGATGATTCTGATTCTGATTCTTCTCAACCTCACGCAAACGAATTGATTTTTAACCTGTAAAAAAAGATTATTTAGGTAAGAAGCGAGTACTTGTCGAGCCATAAGATAATGATATTAAAGATTCCTAATGGCTGCGTCATTTTGCTAATTTACGCCTGAGGCACATGCAACTGACTAGACAAAAAAATATATCCTCCTGACACTAACCATTTCTTTCGACAACTTCAAGATAACTGCGTGCTATGGTAAGACATGAGGTTCTCTTCAGTATGACATGTTTTGAATGAGCGTTTCTTAGTCCGTAAGTGACAGCAATTTTAGTTTTTTTATAGCATAAGCAAGCGGCCAAGACTAACTCAATGGAATTTTGTCAACATGTTTTAACCCGCATCAGACAGTTAAACTTAAAGTCACACAGAAGATGCTCATTTGTACCTAAGGTGTCTATACTTGAATCCTGTCAGCAGGGCACACCAACATGACGTTGAGATGTTTTTCCTCCATCAAGAGATCTGTGATATTTGTTATCATACCCAACAAACAACTTATTACTACCAGAAATATGCCAACTAATACATTTGAAGTTATTCTTGCAGACAGAAAATCAGAGATACCATCCAAAATTTAGAGTTATCATGTATGCCCTTATGGTTTGCTCAGGAATTTATAGTATTACTGTTTAATGCATTTAACTTTTGAGAAAAAGTCTTCTGTCGATGTCATATTGATATATTGCGATTTGAACAAAGTGCTCTTATAACTTCATATTTGTCTGTATTTTACTTAATTAAGTCGCATTTTAAGGCTAGTTACTTTGGTTATAATTTTAACATAATTTCTCTTAGTTGCTGGAACCAGCCGTTCTCTTATGAACAGCCCCCTAAAATCTAAAGCTTTTTTGACTTTCGTTTTCTCTTCACTTTTTGCCAATTGTTCCCAATTTTCGTCGGTGCGCCCATGAAAATTTGAAAATGACCATTTGAAAATTTCACGCGATTTCAATGAAACAAAAGGTTTTACAAATCTTTGCTCTCCAAGTCTTTATTATCTTAACATAGAGTGAAAACTACTAACTTTTGAGCAAACTGACTCATTTTTTCGATGTTGTTCAGTCATTTGAATCACTTTAGTCAACGTATCTAGAAAACGTTTCCCAAATCAATTTTAGATTGCAAACGCCTTGTACTTTTTCCTTTGTTTATTTTTCTTTTACAAACAGCGCTAATTGTCGTAGAAATGTTGCGTGCGCTATGCTTTGTGTCATTCGTAACGTTACGTAACATAGCATGTATTTAAACCGTAATGTTCATCGTAGTTTTTTCAGTTTTACCCAGTAAGTTCTATTGCAGTTCATCGAACCGCACGTTGTGTATCTTTTTCGCCGTTAGGCAGTAACTCGTCAGTATCGTAACAAATGTAAGTTTTGTATTATGTAATTTTCATCGTTATTTCGTTATAGTTTTTCTTAAGTGTATTTAGTTTTAGGGGTATTTAAATTGTATTGTAATAGGTTTTTAGTTCGCTATTTTCTATGCAGTTTTAACCGTTTTCGTTTTGTTCGATCTATGCCTGAGGCTGTCACTAATTGTTGAGATTGGATATTTTGTAAGTCGCGTTAAAAATTGCCCTGGAGTTTTCGCAGAGAGTTAGTCGCCCATGGCAGTTACACCAATCGTACACTTATATACTAGGTATCTGTTTCGAAAAAGGTTGTCGGAAGTAATGGACAAAAGTGCACGCAACAATCTCGAAGTTAATCTGGGTATCCGATAATCAATGAATTTTTTAAGTGAAATAAATAAACTCCTCAAACTCACCATACCTCGTCCTTACAGCAACGTGTTCTCAGATTTCCCTGAAATACTGAGGCCAAGGAAACATGACCTTAAAAATACCCACAGTACCTTTTGGGGTTATAGTATACACTTTCACGCTTTTTTCCGACACCCTTTTTCGAAACAGCTGTATGTATCGACTAGCTTCTTACTTCTTACTGCAAGTGCCGGATTATCCTTCTCCTATGGAATGTATGGCCCGCGCCTCGCACTTAGGCCATCAATTGAATCGGAAAAAAATTGGTCCATAAATTACTATTCGGACTTCAAACTTAGTATGAAGGATTTAGATCATTTTATTATGCATAGTGTTAGAACATTAGATTTTTAGAATAGTTTCCTTAATTAGCGGCTTGTGACGGCCATTTGAGTTGAAACTGAAATAAAGTGTTCTCTTGTTCTTATTATTTGTGTGCTCGACCGTGATAGTTCAATGAACTCGTATTCGAATATGCTGGCCTTTTGATTATGGATTTCCACCATCTTACAGCATCACGTCATAGTGTGCACCTTTTTTTTTAACCCTTTTTAACCCTTTTTTAACCCTACACACCCTAATATCAACATGCATTTTCTCTATGCTGATCTCTATACTTTCCTTAAGGTGCTGATCAGGAGAATTTGCTTACAAATTAACAGCTTCTTTATTTGGTGATCATTTAGATGCTGTGACTCATTGGGGTCAAAGAGTTAAGTTTATTTTGTCATCAAATTTCGGAAAACAAAACGATCGATCTTAAGAGATCGCTATGAGAATAAGGGGTGGATCATTTTTATCTAAAACGCTCTCCTATACAGGCCTAAATGTTTTGTCTGGCCATATTTCCACTACCACACAAGTAGGGTTCACTACTGCGAGGATCGCTTTCACACATTTCATAAACCGGTGTACATATATATGATTTTCATATTTTCAAATTTATTGATTTATATCACTCCGACGGATTTTAATAGGAACCAACATAACGACCAGCTCCCAGTTGGCTTGTTAGCTCTGTTGGTAGAGCACTACACCGGCATCGGAGATCAAGAGGTGATGGGTTCAAATCCCGCGTGGGCCTAAATCTTTTTCAGACCTTGCTATTACATAAATAGGATTAACTACTGCGACGATCGCCTTCATAGGCTGGAAGAATTTGTTAATCAAAAAGTTGAATTTGATTATTTTAAGATATGTTGGCATCTCCGACCAAACGTTGATTTTTTAAAAGTCTATTTACTCAGAGATGATCACGAATTCAATTCCTCTTCCGAAACCGATTAATATCTCAGGCGAGGACTTTTTCTATTTTGTTTACTGAGACTGATAAAGATTCCTCTGCGAACCACACACATGGTGTAGATGGACTATTTGTCGTGCTAAGAAATAATGACGTTAATGAACTTTTTTTCACTTAACAGTAGATATGCTCGCTTGCGTAGTTAATTGATTGATCTCTGGAAGTCTTAATATGATCATGTGCAAGAAATGAAGGTTTCAACTGGGTAGCTGGGAAGCTGCTGTTAAGAGGACATATTTACATTTTAACTATAAGGAATTGAGATAAAATCAAAAAGTCTAAAAAATTAAAAACCATCTTGGTTTAAGAAAAATACCACGATGTTTCGAGATTCGCTTAACATCATTGCACTTACGGTTTTAGATCAAAGCTATTATGAGAAGAATGAGGAGAAGTGTCAACAAGGGCCCGGTTGTTTGAGGGTTGAATAACGCTATTCACTGGATAAAGCTCTATCTAGGAGAAAGGACAGAAGTTTATAACGCGTGAAATGAGAACGAATATGAATGTAAAAGAATTCCTAAGAGACACGTATAACAAAATTGAAAATATGCTAATAATAAAGAATTCACACGCAGAGTCATATTTTATTTATTCTATTTATTTATTCCTGCTAGCTATTCATACATTGGAAGAAAAAAATACATATTTTCCTAATTTTCTGGTGTGAACTTCACATTTAGACCCTAAACTATAAGAATAAGCGTAAGCTGCTCAAATTTGACAACGTTATTCCTTAAAACAGAGCCGTGAAGACATTAAAAATTCTTCCGCCATTTCTCGAATAACACACTGGAAACCCGCGAAAACAACTACAATGGTTTTAGTTGTGACGTCATGGACTGAGTTCGACAACGTCGCGAAGGCATGCCTTTACCAGAAATACGCAAAAGAAAGCTGGGAACAATTCTTTCGAATTTTATTCCTTCTTTACTGCGGAACCATAAAAACAACTCTCTCTCGGCATACCAAATTAGCCACGTTTGTTAAGTCGTTGACATCACTTCCGTTCTCGACTCAGTTTGTTCTTCTTAGCGCGGAGTTCTGTAGTTAGAAGAATGGCGGCCGTTTAGATCGCGAATTTACAGGGAAAATAATATTACTTCTCGATGGAGTTTTGCCTTAAGATTTGGCAAATTTGTTATTTAGGTATTAAGTACTTTCAATCTCTGAGGAGAAAAGAAAAGGTGCATTTTTGGTCGCAGTAGCATTTTAATCATATTCCCTTAGCACTGTATAAGAACCGATCGTGTCGTCGTGTTCAATGTTGTTAAATTTACTCTCGTACAAATCTTTAACAGGTAAATAGGTATCTTCAAATTTTCGTGAGCATTATGAACATTTTCCAGATAAGAAAACAAATCTTGGTAGACCGGCTCGTAGGGCATTAAAGCGTCATCGTCAAACGCTTTATTCGACTTATCTATGTACAAAAAAAACTGAACTCTACTGTCCATGCCACATAGCAACAGCTCTCCTTTACCGCTCTTTGAAGTTCAACTCTATTCCTCACTATAATATTAATTATTAAAAAACTAAATCAAGGAAGTAAAATCAAACTAACGTCCTATTTGTTTTTACACGATACGTGCATAAAACATGAGTTGTTTTACAGATAAAAAGTGCTGTCCCACGAAACAAAGGTTTCTCGAGACGTGCATGTTTACTGTTTTGACTCTCTGTCCTTTTATTTGCTCAACTACAAATAATATTAAAAAAAAAGGCTGGTGCAACGATGTTTTCACCTAACCAACGAGGGTTGTCCTGTAGCAACCGTGACTTCATGAGCAGCTTTAAAATAACAAATGAAATGATGACTTGATCGTGGAAGATCTAACTGTTCTAACTCCCTGAACAGCAAAGTGCCCGTCTGATTGTCTGCTCTACTGCATGTCTCACTTCACTAATCTTCCAGCAATAAAGAAATGGATTTAACGTGGAGCTGAAGTAAAGTACGGTTGTTGCTATTCCTTTGGTGTTGATTAAATGAGATGAAAATGTTCTTTTTACGAGCCGTCACAATTTCAAGTATGATAGACGGTGCATAACAAACAACTGAGGCTAAAAGCACACACAATGCACTATTTACTGCCATTCTCTATCGTAAAATGTTCAGTGCATTTGTTTGGCTCGCCTGTTGAACATGTACCTGGGCCTGATGATTGGTGAGGGTGAAAAATATCTTTGTGTACGAGATGATTGAGATTACTAAACATGATGGAACAGAGATATATCCACACCATAAGGTTATTCGAGGGTGTGAATGTTTTGGTCAGCGGCGCAATGGCGGTCAGTCGTAATTTTCTCGGCTCCGCCATAGCCACTTATCTATATCTGTTCTGTTGTTTAAGTCGCTCTTTAATTTATCTAAATACGCTCATTTTCTGTCCATCTTATGCCCTTGATGATTCTGGAGTTACAAAGACCACTAATGAAGTGGATTTATACCGTGCAAGTTGCTCGTCGTCGATGCGTTTGTTCCGCCATCTTGGATTTTCATCTTCAACAAGATCACATCGCTACTTCACTGCTCGGATATCTCATACTCCGAACTCTGTTTCTTCCTTTAACCTAACGAGTCTTCGCTTAACAACTAGTGGCGACATCAGCCCGAACCCTGGTCCACCAATTACGTCTTTTACAACAAATCGTCGAGCAGTTAAACATCGAAGCCATCATCATAGCCACCGCTCCAACGTTGTGCAGGTAAACCGCGTATCTGATCTCCATTTGAGTACAACGAACACTCAGCTGACCATGTGCACGTTAAATGCTCGTTCTATTTCAAACAAATCTGCACTGTTTGTTGATTATGTCGACGAATGCAAAGCTGACCTAGTTGCAATAACTGAAACTTGGTTATCAGACAACGACTCCGCTGTGTGCTACGAGATAACTCCTGCTGGCTATAAACTGTTACACTGCCCTAGGGGTGATCGTAGAGGTGGAGGTACGGCCCTCTTGTTCAGAGATAACATCAATGTTTCCAAGCTCGAAACTGTTTCAAGGATTTCCTTTGAATCTTCTGATTACCTTGTCTGCACTGGCTCCCTACGCTTTCGACTGGCAATCATCTATCGACCGCCGTACTCTGTTAATCATCCTGTGACTGTAAACAGCTTTATCGACGAATTTTCAGAGTACCTTGAATCTGTTATCCTATCTAACGACGTCCTGTGTTTAACTGGCGATTTTAACATCCATGTTGATGATCACAATGATTCAGCTGCTTGTCGCTTTTTGGATTTATTGGAGTCAATGTCTTTAACTCAACATGTGACAGAACCAACGCATGAACTTGGTCATACATTAGATCTGGTAATTACTCGAACGTCAGACAACCTTATTAGCGGTCGACCATCGCCTGACATTCTATTTTCGGATCATCTAGCGTTACTTTTCAAATTGAAAACACCTCGACCACCTCTCAAAGTTGGGCGTGTCTCATTTAGGAAGCTGCGATCAATTGATAAGTCTGCTTTTGCGGATGAAATCTGTAACAGCGAGCTTCTTCAAACGGATACTGAAGATCCTGACGAGCTTGCCGCCTTATTCAACAACACATTGCGTTCCCTGCTGGATCGGCACGCTCCTGTTAAGCAAAAGAATGTTACTATTAGAACTCGTGTTCCATGGATGAATCATGAAATTATATCGGCTAAACGTCAACGGAGGAAAGCTGAAAGGAAATGGAGGGCTTCTAAAGCACACATCGATTTACTATCCTACCGCGCAATGAGAAATCGAGTGACGTTTTTGAGTAACGAGGCTCGTAGTGCATACTATACAAACTTCATAACTGAGAACAGCACGGACCAGAGAAGGTTATTTAGAGCAAGTAAGTCCCTGCTGAATTTATCAAATGGTCCTGGCCTCCCACTGTCGACTAATGATTATCAGTTGGCTAATGATTTTGGAAAATTCTTTGCTCAAAAAATTGCTGATATCAAGTCTGCTATTGCAAACCAGAGCCGCCTTCCTGGCACCATTGACGCTACCAGTACTGTGACTGCTTCCTGTTTCTCAGAATTTACTCTCCTGTCCGAATCAGAGGTGTTTGATTTAATCAAAGCTTCATCAAAGAAATCTTGTCTTCTTGATCCTATTCCAACCAAGCTTCTTACTGACTTCGCCGATGTGCTACTACCTCCGATCACGAAAATAATAAATCTTTCGCTTGATTCTGGTTATTTTCCACGCATCTGGAAAAGTGCTCTAGTACGGCCGCTGCTGAAGAAGGATGGATTACCTCTTGTTTTTAAGAACTACAGACCCGTGAGTAATTTGGCATTTATCTCAAAGCTGGTTGAGACTGTTGTTGCCAAGCAGCTACAGCATTATCTGAATGGCAACAATCTGTTCCCAGTGTTTCAATCCGCCTATCGACAGAACCACAGCACAGAAACTGCACTCCTTAAGGTTACGAATGACATTCTCCTTAACATGAACAGTCAACGTGTTACTCTGCTTATTCTGCTCGATTTAAGTGCTGCCTTCGACACAGTTGATCACGACACCATGCTACGTCGACTTGAGTCATCATTTGGTATACAGGGGAAAGCCCTCTCCTGGTTTACGTCCTATTTGTCTGGTAGAACTCAACGGATCATGATTAACGATTCGCTATCGGAACCTTTTAAATTAGAATGCGGTGTGCCTCAAGGTTCCTGTCTGGGTCCGTTATTGTTTTCGTTGTATACGAGCAAGCTTTTTGAGATCATTGAATATCATTTGCCCACGATTCATTGTTACGCTGATGACTCACAAGTTTACATCTCATTTAGTCCCAACGACAGAGCTGAACAACTTGCTGTAGTGAGGAGTATGGAGGACTGCATCAGAGACATTCGTCTTTGGATGTTGAATAATGATCTTAAATTAAATGACGACAAGACTGAATTCCTTATCATTGGCACATCACAACAGCTGGGAAAGCTCGACAATATCAGTATACGTGTGGGCGACTCAGACATACACCCCGTGCCAATTGCGAGAAATCTTGGTTCCTGGTTTGATTCAAGGCTCTCCATGGCAACACACATCACGAAAATTTGTGCCTCTTCATTTTACTACATTTATAATATTCGTCGGATCAGAAAGTACCTTTCACAGCAGTCAACTGAAACTCTTGACCATGCATTCATAACGAGCCGCCTGGACTATTGTAATGGCCTATTATATGGACTACCGGACTGCTTGTTGAATAAGCTGCAACAAGTACAGAATGCTTGTGCCAGACTGATTCTTAAAGAACAGAAATTTTGTCATATTACGCCCTTAATTTTTAAGTTACACTGGTTACCAATTAGATATAGAATTGAGTTTAAAATATTGTTAATTACTTTTAAGATTCTTAATTTTTTAGCCCCTTCTTATCTATCCTCTCTTATTTCCCTTAGACCCCCCTCCAAATATAATTTAAGAAATTCCAGCGATAAGCTTTTACTTAGCCATCCATCATTTACATCGAAAGCTACACTGGGGGACCGTTCCTTTACCTGTGCTGCTCCGAAACTATGGAACGAACTACCGCTGGATATTAGGAGCGCAGGAACAGTAAATATTTTTAAAGCTAAACTTAAGACTCACCTTTTTCGTAGTGCATTTTTATAGCTTTTTTAGCCATTCTAAGTTTACTTTTAATTGTTTCTTAAAATTATTGTAAGTCTATTTTAATGGTAATTTTTAATCTTGTAATGCGCATTTGAACATTTTATGGAATTTGCGCACTATAAATTTTAATATTATTATTATTATTATTATTAATGGGTTAACCGACTAGCGACAAAGTCCGAAAAATACTACCGACTACCGACAAAACGAGAAAAAAATTACCGACTATCGACAGAAAAAAAATTAACCGACTACCGACATGGGCCGACATTATCGAAATTTGTTTCAGAAATATGAGATCAGATGAGCATTTTGTATTTTTTCCAGTTTACGAAGTAACCACATTAAAGGTAACTATAGAATTTCCTGTCGTCATCTTACTTTTTGCTCGGAAGAGCGCGGTATCATTTTGCAGAACAACTTCCGGTACTCGAGCCCACGAAACCTCCCGCTGTAATATTTGAACCACGTTGATTGTTCATACAGTCAGCCATGTCAGCCTAAGTGGAATCATAAAAATGAGAGTGAGTTTTTTCCCAAAATGCGAAGAACTCGCAATCGAACGCCACCGTAGCCGGGTTCCGGTCGACAAAGATAAAAAACACACAAGTATTCGAATTGAAAAAACATCTGAAAGAATTTTTGGGATTGAAGGAGAAAGCTCTTCAGTTTGGAATTGGTGGTTACTCGCTGAAGCTCTTCCGCCTGGCAAAATCGTCCTCGGGAAAATGTGAGAACTTTGCCATAGTAACAGATGGGCAGTGGCAGCTAGAACTGCCAAATTTGATTTCTGATGACGGCAGAAGTGAGCTCAACAGTAAGTCGAAGAACGCTCTATTAGTCTGAATAAATTTTAAACATGTCCAGCGGAGTGTGATGGTTGCATCACTGTAGTAGCTCTGTAGTTAGGTTGTAAGATTAAATATTTATGTTGTTCTCTACTCGTTCTATTTTTTCCATTTGCTGTTTTTCGTGAAAAGAAAATTTTTGTTTCAGAACGAGCTAACTAATAAAAACAATATCCCTTAGAAATAATAGTAGTCAGTAAAGTGGTTTAAATATAAGCTTCCATCTGTATTTCTATGTAATGAATAACTAAACTTGACAGCAATAACCGTTTAGCCTGCAAATCGATGTATTTGACTTCGATTGTTAAAATACAAAAGTTTTCTAGGTTGACAATCTGTCGTTTATCGCATTTATAATTTAAAGCAAATGATGGCATATTCTATTGATTATTGCGGCTTCAGGTTAACAGTCGCGTTAATGGCACCGGGCAGATTGAAGTTGAGAATTTATCAAAATAGAAAATGAGCAGATATAAACAGCTTAAAATAAACTTTTGGATAACCTGGCGTCAAACTACTCAGTTTTCTGTAGAATTTATTAAAGGAAAATTTCTTAAATCTTACGTGTCCAACTTTTGAACCACCTTCAGTGATGTATGGCGTGTTACATCGAGATGAGCAATTAACTTTTGCTGCTTTTCTCTGTGGGTTAAGGAATATATTTAGAGATAACGCTTAACGTCACCTGAGCCTGCTAAGATCTGCTAACGAGAGTACTTAAAACAGGCCCTATTTCACATTTTAGTGCACATTATCCAAGAAGTTACAAACTGGACCGCTCAACCCTTCGTGCTGCTTAAGGCGCCGGATGCAGGTGATACATCTGCGAGCAAGCAGAAGTTGATGAACGCTTCCGAAAAGAAAGGCGACCAGTGGGAAGTGAGGAGAAAACGTAAATCACGTGAAGAAGCGAGAGAGGACGAAAGTTTGGCAAAGAGGACTATGATTGAAGGAGGTGACATATGTAAAGGAGGGTGTGATTAGGGTTAACCGACTAGCGACGAAGGGCGAAAAATACTATCGACTACTGACAAAGATCGAAAATTTTAACCGATTACCGACAAAGTGACTGAACTTTAACCGATAACCGACAATTGGACCTCCCATTCAGACCCTCTATCTAATACGAGGTACTAAAATTGAAGTTATTGTTAGTCTATTATTATAACGTCGTATTTTTGTTACCGGTAAGAGCCTTCGCATGAAATATATTAGAACATGGCCAGTGTTTCAATTCCCTGTTGTTTATTTCTTCATAGTTCAACATTTCCGGCGAGCGTTCTTTAATGTATTAGCAGCTGTGACGTAAGGAATCAGTTTTGAAAGAGTTAATACGAGTATAACTCATGAGGGATCTAACTCCACGGACCACGGACAACAAAGTACCCGTCTGATTGTCTGCTTCACTGCTTGTCTCACTTCCCTAATCTTCCAGCAGTAAAGAAATGGATTTAACGTCGAGTTGAAGTAAATTAAGGTTAATGCTATTCCTCTGGTGACGACTAAATCTGATGAAAATGTTTTCTTACGATTTGTCACAATTTCATGTATATAACGTGGGGTATAACAAACAACTAAAGCTAAAAGAACCCACAGTGCACTATGCAGCGCCTTTCTGTATCGCGCAATGTTTAGTGTATTTGTTTGGCTCGCCTGTTGTTGAACATTATCTTGTACTTGTGCCTGATGATGGCTGAGGGTGAGAAAAATCTTTGAGTACGAGACGAGTAAGATCCCTAGACAAGATGGTGCCAAGTAATATGTCCACAATAAGGTTATACGGTAATCTAAAATGCAGCATAAAGCAACGGCACCTAAAACGACAGCTAAAAAAATATATGCGCGCTTCAAAGTTACTATTTGTTTATATCTCAGCCCCAGCAGCAGAGCGAGAAGTCTGTCCACACTTATGGCGGTCATTGTCAAGAAAGATAGTCCACATAATGCATAGCTTGTTACGTAGACGGCGCCCCTTGTGTATCGACAAAGATTCCAGTGTTCGTAAGCCATGGACATCCGATAAATAGCATAGAGAGGCTGGGTAATAAGACCAACCAACAGATCAGTTGTTGCCAGACAACTATACAAGAGTTTGGATGGCGGATGAAGGGAGGATTCTTTGTGAAGGGCAACAAGGATGAGAGAATATCCAAGAAATGCTGTGAGGGAGAGTATCATATTTACCACTGCGAGATGAATCGATTGTTTTTGTAAACCACCTGTAAAATAAGGCGAACATACCAGTTCTTGATAAGTTTTTAATCTGGGCTCCCATTGATAACAGACAGCTTTTTGCGTCTGAAGGGGCTACCCTGAGCCTTATAAATTAATAAAGGTTTTCACTTCACTTCACATGTATTTCACCATCTGTTAAATTGTTTGTCTCAAGCATTCTGTCGTTTCTATCTACTTCAGGGTTACTTGTGAAGGAAAATCTCGTCTTAACAGCATCCGTCCAGCTACAATCACTGAAACCCTTCTTTCTTAAAATTTATCATATATATAAAGACTTGCGGGGTGATCACGTAATAACCTACGCAAGAAAATTGACTGTGAAGTCAAAAGTTACTTTTTCCCTTGATCTTTGACGTGCGTTTCAGGTATAGATATTGGCGAAATAAGACAAGGATAAGACATCTGTATTATTATTATAGATAAAATAATATTGGTCACATATACCAAAATGTCTTGATATATTTGAATTTTTAATTAAAAACTGAACTCTTCCAGCCTTTTACTGTCCGTTTCTCGCCCGACCAGGATCAGGAGTTCATCTTTGTGCCTCATATTTGTCTTCAATACGATGGAAAACGTTATTTGGCAACTTTTTATTCTGTGATATTCATTCTTGCTGTTTGTCCTCAAATGTCACAAAACATGGGCTGCGGTGTCTCATTTAACATTAATGTGCGACAAAACTATGGGTTTGTTAATTGTCGAAGTTCAATTTCAAAGTGAATTTGCATTAAGAGTCCAACAGACAGACATCTGTTAGTTCCATTATTTGACAATAAAGTTTATTGGCAGCCAAAGGAATGAGATGATTATGTAATTTTTTTTTCTTTTAAAATTCATTGGCAGCGAAATGAATAAGGTTATGTGCATTCTGCTTTTAAGGGGATTACGGTTTCCGCTTGTGAACAAGGTGGGATAAAGCATTAGAGAGAAGTGAAGGAAAGCTGTTAGGGTTAACTTTCTTGCCGTAGAAAAAAATTCAAATTCATCCGATTAATTTCCTTACTTAGAGAAAGGGATTGACTTTGGCGATTTACTTGGAAGCCCCTAGTTTTATACCAGCCGGTCATAAGACTACTTGTCTATTTACATATTTTTAGAACAATTGTCTATAATGTTTATGAAGTTTTTTTAGTTTGTTGTAAACGATGTGTAGATGAGTGTATTAAAGGAAACCATCCAACCTCTATTCGCATATTGTGTTCTTTAAGATCGATGGTTTTTTTTCCTGAAACTAGATGTTAAAAGGGAAAAAAGGAAAATTGAATAAACACAATCAATAAAAAAAGTCGATGCAGAATGCTGCTAGTCTGTCGTGCGGTTGTTCACATTTAGCCCCAATAATTGTCACCAGCTGGGGCCTGTTTCTAGTCGAAGTCCCGGTAACTTAACGGGCCCGTAAAGCTGTTCTGTTTTCATTAAAAATGGGGTTGCTTAAAGTTTTGAAATCTATACAATAAAATTGTCAGCCAAAGAAATAAATTGGAATGGTCGGGGTGACAGAACTTGCTTCTCGTTTCTTTAAATTTGTGTTTTAAAATATGGCTTCGGGCCCGTTAAGTTACCCGGACTTTGGAGAATCGGCCGGCCCCAGCTGATTTCCCTCTCACTGCTTTCAATGAGTCTTTGGACGACGGGATTAGCCATGATCTAGTGATGGCTGAAACCATTTAATAGAGTTTGTGGTTCAATGAAAGTGCATTGAGGCGCGGTAACCAACGGTCTGAGGTTTGTTCGCTGATGGGGACTCCAAACTTTTTCTTTCTCCCACGCTCTTTACTCGACGAAAAAATCATCTCTCTTTATTTTTATCACCTAGCCCAAAATTACTACGATCTTTCCTATTCTATCTAATTTTGTCTTTAAGGTAACTATTCTGTCTTGCAATCCTGCCAGCAGGGCCACACCAACATGACGTTGAGATTTTTTTCCTCCACCAAAAGACCTGTGATATTTGTTATCATACCCACCAAAAAAACTTATTTACTACCAGAAATATGCCGACTAATATGATGAAGTTATTCTTGTAGACATAAAATCAGATATACTATCCAAAATTTAGAGTTATCATGTATGCCCTTATGGTTTCCATGGGAATTATAAGTAGTACTTTTTAATGTATTCAACTTTTGAGAAAACTAATTGAGTTTTCTGTCGATGTCATATTGATGTATCGTAGTTTGAACAAAGTTGGCAACAGTTTTGTCCTCTGATAACTTCATATTCATGTTTTTATTGTGCTTAATTCAATGAAATCTTAAGGCTAGTCACTCTGGTCATGTAAGCATGGTTCACCTGTCAAAACTTGTCAAAAAACTGTGTCAACACCTGTCAAAACTGAAACTGCTGTGACTTATCTCACTGATCAGATTTTGGAACACATGGATAAACATAATTTTTCTTAGTTGCTTGAACCAGCCGTTCTCTTCTGAACGGCCCACTAAAATCTAAAGCTTTTTTGTCCCTCGTTGTCTCTTCAATTTTCGCCAATTGTACCGAATTTTCGTCGGTCGACTCATTAAAAGTATGAAAATGATCAGTAGAAAATTTCACCCGATTTCAACATCTTAACATTGTGTGGAAACTTCTAACTTTTGAACAAATTGAATCTTTTTTGTCGATGTTCTTCAGACATTTGAATCACTTTAGTCAACGTGACTAGAAAACGTTTCCCAAACCAATCATGCTTAGTAGATATCTGTTTCGAGAAAGGTTGTCAGTCGGGAGTAAAGGACAAAAGTACACGCGAATATCTCGAAAGGTGTTCTGGGTATCCGGTAATCAATGTATTTTATAAGTGAAGGTGGTTCCCTTGTTTTGCACTGCCGAACCTTTTCTGCGCATTAAATTGCGACATCCAAGATGGCGGCCATTCTTCCCGCTAGCGTGAAAAGAACAGACAAGGGCTGTTTTTGCAGAGCGAAAGCTTTTATTGCAGAATAAATTGCAGGTGAGAGAATATGGCGGCTGTTCTGCGTCTGCGTTCCGCCGTTTGCTCCATTTTAGTGTATCTCTTAGCTTGATAGTTTGTAAACTGGCCGAATGTCTACTGGAACTACCCAGAGATGAAAAATTATCTAAACTGATGGTAGCAAAGACTGCGAACACAGTAAACATCAAAGCAGTGAAACCGCTCGGCGATAAGCAAGCCAGCAAGAAGGCTCGATCGCAAACAACGGGAAGTGTTAAACTCATAAATGCAACGAAATTATTGAATATGGCACTAGCTGCAAACCTAATTCTCCTGTCTAACGACGTTTCACTAAATCCTGGACCAACACAGCCCTCGCCATCTCTAATGAAAGGTCTTCGCTTACTTCATCTCAACATTTGCAGCCTACGAAACAAAATGGACGAACTTAGACTATCCTGCGACGAGCACAAACCGCACATCGTGACAATAAACGAGACTTGGCTTGATGACTCGTTCACCGACGCGGAAATAGCTCTCCCTGGCTACAATGTTACGCGAAAAGACGGAGACGAAAATGGCGGTTGCGTCGCGGTATACATAGCAGAATAACTAAATTACAGTCGGCTTGAAGAGAGTACAGTCCAAACACGGAACGACAACTTTGAATCAATTTGGTTTGAAGTGTGCTAGCCAAAAACGAAAAAGATTTTATGTGGAGCAATCTACAAAACACCAGATGCTGACCCAGCCGCTTTTACTAGCTGGGTCGAAGAAATTCTAAACAACGCCATGAGTAATGATAGCGAAATTGTTCTTATTGGAGACTTTAACTTGAATTATTTGAAACCGACTTCTACGACAAAGCATTTCCAGCAGAAAACAAAATCTTTTCATCTGAAACAAATAATCACAAAGCCCACTCGAATTACTGAGGAGACCAGAACTTTAATTGACCTATTTCTGACATCAAGACCAGAACTATACACCTGTGGTGTTATTTCAGTCGGCTTTTCTGATCCCTGTGCTTTCTTCGGAGTCAGAAAACTCCACAACATCAAGCGCTCTCCGTCGAAAATTATTCAGAGCAGAAATTACAAAAACTACGATCCCGCAGTCTTTAGTGATGATTTAAATAAGATCCCATGGAATATTCTCGAAATGGAACCAACGTCTAATGAAGCTTGGATTGTTTTCAAAGATCTTTTTTTGTCAGTTGCTGACAAACACGCGCTTTTTGCCACGCGAAGAGTTCGCGGGTTTTCAGTCCCATGACTAACACAAAGTATTAAAGAATTAATGATAGAAAGGGATTACCATCACAAAAAAGCGATCAAAACAAATCAAGAACTGCCATGGAGCAAATACAAGGGCTTACGCAACAACGTTAGGAAGAAAATGAAGAAAGCGAAATCGGATTATTATTCTTTTCGCTTAACAGAAACCCAAGATCCAAAAACGATGTGGAAAACCCAGAAAGAAATCATGCCAAACAAGAAAACTGCCGATGCGTCAAAAACCAGCAGCTTGTCTGCATCAAAGTTCAATCACTTCTTCACTTCCATCGCCGGCAAACTGTGTGAACGATTTCGACTAAGCACTTTCATAAAACCACAAACACCCAGAGTAAACAAAAACTTTTCTATGGAAGAAGTGAACGAAAAGTTTGTCTGTGACGAACTAAAGAGACTTAAATGAAAGAAAACCACTGGTCTAGATGGAATGTCTGCAAGACTTTAAAGGATGCAGCTCCTGTGATAGCGAAACCCATTACTTACATCATAAATTTGACTATTTCAACTGGTGAAATTCCGCCAGAACTCAAAGAAGCGAAAGTTACGCCTATATTCAACAAAGGCAAAAGAAACGAAGAAAGTAACTACAGGACAATATCCGTGTTGCTCCTGGTCTCCAAGATTATGGAACGTGCAATCCAAGTACAGCTTGTGAAATTTCTTGAAGCAAACGAAGTTCTGTCAGTGTACCAATCAGGATTCCGAAAAGGACATTCTACTGAAACTGCTGTGACCTATCTCACTGATCAGATTTTGGAACACATGGATAAACAACAAATGACTGGCTCTGTCTTCATTGACCTAAAGAAGGCTTTCGACCTAGTTGACCACAACTGTTTGTTACAGAAGTTAGAGCACTATGGTTTCAGAGGGAAAAGTCTCACATGGTTCCAGAACTACCTAGGATCTCTAAATGTTTACGGAATCTCGTTCCTACATACTTAAAAAACTATTTTAAAGTTAACAGTGACGTACACAATTATAACACTAGGTAGAGGAGAAATATTCACCCAAATAAAAAAGATCTTGTTCTTTGAGGGCGAACTATTCAAAATTCAGGCCGTTTAGCCTTTAACTCACTACCAAGCAAAATCAAAGAGGCAAGTTCTCTTGAAGTTTTTAAACGCCTTCTTAAAGGACATTTTATCTGATTTTATCTCCCCTTTTAATCTTAGCAAATTTTATTCAACTTTGTAATTTTATTGGAAATGTGTATATGTAAATTTTATAGAAACCAGGGCCCCTAAGGATACCAGCCTCGCAGCTGACTGGGCCACCCTGGCTAAATAAAGTTGTCTTGTCTTGTCTTATTCGTAATAAGAATTCCGCAAATCGGCCGACAGCTTCCTGGTCTGCTCTCGAAAAACAAGACAATGAAAAAAATGTGCGATCTCAAAACCATGTCCACTTTTCACAGCAGGAAACAAGCACGGTGACACTCGATTTTTTTCCAGTTATTTGCTAAGAATAGTCTAATAAAGAACATATTTGAAGAAGAAAAAATGTTTGATAGTAGAACATGATTTTTTGTGGAAAATAGTCCCGTACTTGGTTTATTTTGGCCAAGGCGAGGACTTCAAGCTAACCACGGAACTATCCGAAAAAGTACAAAAATCCCCACAACCAGGCAATCAAAAACAGGTAAAATGAAGCAATACTGCTCATTTTAATAAAAGAACCTTTAATTTTAAAATAAAATTTTGTGTCTTTCAAGTTACCAAGGCTAAATTCTATATGAAGGTGATTCGAATTTTTAACTTGCAACCAGTAGAAATACCCAATATTAAGAACCTGCTGACGCATAAACAAGCACAGTAAGGTAAAGTCTGTTTACGAGCCTAGTGACCCATTAGGCCGGTGCTTAACTCCGGTTTCTGTAGCATGAGGTGACTAGGAGTATTTCTACTCCCCCTGGATGAGATGCCAGTCCATCGCAGGGTTACCCCCAGCATTAAATTTTTTAATTTATACACCTGGGTGAAGAGAGGCAATGTGAGAGTAAAGTGTCTTGCCTAAGAACACAACACAATGTCCCGGCTGGGGCTCGAGCCCGGACCACTCGATCCAGAGTCAAGCGCACCAATCATGAGGCCACCACGCCTCCACAAAACAAGCACAGTGACTCCAATTTTTTATTGAATGTTAATTATACAAAGTTTCAAAAAAAGCTGATAGTAAAACAATTTCAAAGGAATTACCTGAAATAACTGAAATAAAGTTTCTCATTCTTGTTCTTAAAATTTGTGCCCTTCGAGTCCATAACTCCAATTCGAATATGCCGGTGTTTTGGTTATCGATTTGCACCATCTTACAGCTTCATATCTTAGCGTGTACTCTTTTTAACCCTGCGCACCCTAACGTCAATAGGCAAATTATTTGTTCTGATAAACTAGACATATCCTAGGGCGCTGACAAGGAGAATCTGTCAAATAATATTTGTGGATCATTTCTTTCGTTCTCTTGGCACTCAGTAATGTGTGATTCAGGACGGCCTCGCTGTGATTCAGGATGGCCTCGTTTTGAAACCAGGGTGCTATCTAATGCTAAATTATTCATTTCGTTTTTTAGCTAATTATTTTTTTTTTCAAGTTTTACAATTCCCATATTGAATTCACTGTCCTATTAAAAAACACGGTGGTGGGTACGAGATGAGAAGATCACTTTAAGTCTTACTTAGCAGTTCTTCCACCAGAAAATTCTCTGCAAATGGATTATTTTTACTGCGGCTTTACTCTTGAACAGTTGCGTGTTGGCTCCAACCGTCTGTTTATCTCATTACCTAAAGTTGAAATTATGTAAAATATTGGTATTAATAGTTAACAAAAAGAAACCGTTGATGTCTGTGATATTATTGTAACAATGCTATGTCAGAACTCTTTTATCGCTCTGTGAAACAGAATAAGAAGTTTGTTTCGATAGCTTGTCATTTTCTAGGGCAGAAAATTGTAGTATTAGGCACTTCTGGTTGCGTTCTAGTGTCCCGATGCATGTTGGGCCATGGACTTTAGAGCCTGTCATATTTCATATCAAGACGAATCCATCTTGATATGAAAGCCAAGTTTAGTACAATGATTATGTTTTAATACTCCGCCAATATATATGGAGAAATTAACGATCATTCATCACTACTAAATGTCTTTAAAAACGACTTTAGAAATGTATGAATGCCGAGGAAAGTTTCTCGGTCTGAAGTCCTGATATAAAACTATTGAAATTCGTAAATAACCGTAAGACAGACTGGAGAATTTCTGTATGGACTATTTTTATTGATTACGTTTATTCGATTTTAACATTAAATTTCGGAAAACAAAACAATCGATCTTAAAGAGATCGTTGTGAGAATAGTGGGTGGATAGTTTTGTTTAGAACGCTCTTCTGCTTATCGTTTTCAAGAGCAAAAACATCTTCACTATGCACAAGTAAATCTTCAAAGTTAAGCGCTTTGTTTGAGTAAGGTAAACAAAGATGAATTTGAAATTTGCATGCTATATAAAAATAAATAAATGAAAAAAAAAAGCCCCAAAAAGCTTTCCTTCACTTCGCTTTGACTCTTTATCCTATATATTGCTTGGAAGGTAAAACTGTACTCGTGTGATTGTCTACTTTACTGCATGTTTCACTCCACTAATCTTCTAGCAGTAAGGATAAGGAAACGGGTTTAACGTCGAATTAAATTAAATGCTGTATACAAATTCTAAAAAAAAAACTGAGTGAAACATTTTCTTCAACAAGGTTTACTAGTTTTTAGCTATCCATGGCCTTGTTTTCCAATCGCAGTTAAACTTAAGCAAAAGAGGATCATTCATGACACAAGTGATTCACAACAGGAAAAATTTAAGGACCTGCCGAGTACACGAAAGCTGGCTTCATGTCTCATTTTTTACCAGATATTTATAAGAAAATAGCATCGCATCAAAGAGTCTAAAAGGCTATCTTTTGCTCCTGATCACAGTGGACAATCACACAATGAGTATCCTGGCGTAAAGGAAGATAGCAAATGAACGGGAGAGTCTTGTTGAAGATAGCAAATGAACGTAGTGTCTTGCAGCTGGCGCTGTCTCGTTTCTAGTTCTAGTCGGGCGCGAAACGGAAATTTAAAGGCTGGAGGACTTTGTAAAGTTTTATTTACTCAGAGACTATCACGAATTCAATTCTTCTTCCGTAACTAGTAAACAGATCTGGCGAGGACTTTTTCTATTCAGCTTAGCGAGACTGATAAAGATTCCTCTCAGAACCACACAAATGATGTAGATGAACTATTGTCGTGCTAAGCAATAATGGCATTAATTAACAATTGGTTCATGCTTTAGCGTGCACTATCGAGTTATGGAGCACGCGGGAAGTTTGGAGAGCACGAAAGAAGCGTAAGAGTTGCCCGAGGCGATAGCCGAGGGCAACTTTAGCTTCTTGAGTGCTCTCCAAACGTCCCACGTGCTCCATAACTCGATAGTGCACAGCTGAAAGCATGAACCATTTGTTTTTGAACATAGCCGGTGGAATTGTGCATCAAATCTGACGCGAAAAACGGACAACAACATTAGTTGAAGCGAGTCGTGACGGCGCTGATGCCGAGTCTCCTTTTCCGTTGTTTTCTCTTTTTCTGCCTCATTAACGAACTCTAGCCCGAGGGAAAAAGTCGAGACATTGTCTTTGTTTCCGGACAAGTAGGCCGAGTTTCTGTTTGTATACATTATTGTGGCGAAATATAATATTTTTCCCCGCGCTAACAATGGCCGCTCGCGCGAAAAAAAAAATTTCTGGCGAAGCATTTTCTGATGCTATCAGCGTGCACTATCGGGATTTTGAGCACGCGTACGTATATTGAATTTGATTGTGCGGTTCTGCTAGCTATGTTCTAATTAACTTTTTTGACTGAACAGAGGGTGTGTTCGCTTGCGTAGTTAATTGGGTGATCTCTCCAGGAAGTCTTTATGTGATCATTTATTACGAACTGATGGTTTCAGCGATCGATCGTAGCTACGCAGGTGCTGTTAAGACGACATATTTGCATTTACTTTCTTCAACATGTTAAGATGCATTCTGAGAAGGTTCTTGCCTAACAAATCTTCAATTTTTTTCTCAAAGAGTTCGTGGTTGTGCCTTGCATTTGAATAAGTAAATGAACGGAAACCGTTAATTGGTAGCTATTAATTCTGTCTCGTTTCATTCTTGTTTTCTATCGTTTAATCGCACAAAATGTGGGCTGTATTTCCTTACTTACAGCCATTTTACCAGCTCATATGGCAATAAAGCGTCATCGTCAAGCGCTTCATTCGAATAATTTATGTACAAAAAAACTGAAATGTACAGTCCATGGTAAACATGGCAACAACTCTCCTTTACAACTCTTTGAGGTTCAACTCTTTCCCCCACTATAATATTATTTATTATGAAACTAAAACAAGGAAGTAATATCGAACTAACCTCCTGTTTGTTTTTACGCAATACTTGCATATCTATTGATAAAAAGTGCTGTACCACGAAACAAAGTTTTCTCAAGACGTGCATGGTTACTGTTTTGACTCTGTCCTTTTATTTGCTTAACTGGGAATGATATTGAAAAAGAAAGCCCTTGCAACAATGTTTTCACCGAACCGACGAGCGTTGTCCTGTAGAAAGCGTAACTTTATGAGACAGCTTTAAAATAACATGAAATGCTGACTCGATCGTGGAAGATCTAACTGTCCTAACTCCATGGACAGCGAAGTGCTTGTCTGATTGCCTGCTTTACTGCTTGTCTTACTTCACTAATCTTCCAGCAGTAAAGAAATGGATTTCACGTCGAGTTGAAGTAAATTAAGGTTATTGCTATTATTCTGGTGTTGATTAAATGTGATGAAAATGTTTTTTTACGAGCCATCAAAATTTCAAGTATGATATACGGTGCATAACAAACAACTGAAGCTAAAAGCACCCACAGCGCACTGTACACCGCCTTTCTGTATTGCGCAATGTTCAGTGCATTTGTTTGGCTCACCTCTTGTTGAACGTGATCCTGTACTTGTGCCTGATGATGGCTGAGGGTGCGAAAAATCTTTGTGTACGAGACGAATAAGATCACTAGACAAGATGGTACAAAGAAAGATCCACACTGTAAGGTTATACGGTAATCTAAAATGTAGCATAAAGCAATGGCACCAGATAAAACCCAACCAATAGCTAATGAAATATATATGTGCGCCTCAAAGTTAGAATTTGTTTGTATCTCAGCCCTAATAACAGGGCGAGTAGTCTGTCCACACTTATGGCCGTCATTGTCAACAAAGATACTCCACATAATGTATAGCTTGTTAAGTATGCGGCGCTCATAGTGTATGGACAAAGATTCCAGTTTTCGTAAAACATGGACATCAGATTAATAGCATTGAGAGGCTGGGTAATAAGACCAACCAACAGATCAGTTGTTGCCAGACAACGGTACAGGAGTTTGGATGGCGGATGAAGGGAAGATTCTTTGTGAAGGGCAACAAGGATGAGAGAATTCCCAAGAAATGCAGTGAGGGAGGGGATAATATTTAATACTGCGAAATGAATTGTTTGTTGTTGTGATACAGCTGCAAGAGAGGGTGAGCATATCAGTTCTTGATAAGTTTTTATCTGTATTCCACCTCCTGTTAAATTGTTTGTCTCAAAAATTCAGTCGTTTCTGTCTACTTAAGGGTTAGTTGTGAAGAAAAATTTCGTCCTAACAGCACCCATCCAGCTACGATCACTGAAACCATTCCTTCTTAAAAATGATCATATAAAGACTTCCGGGGTGATCACTACGCGACAACATTGATTGCGAAGTAAAAAAGTAGACTTTTCTCTTGATCTTTTACGTACGTTTCAGGCATAAATATTGGCAAAATGAGGCAAGGATAAAACACCTGTACTGTAGTTTTTTTATAGCGTGACAAATAGTCTGTCCTTTAATACTTAGGTAAAGTTTGATTAACAGGATAGGTAATTTCAAAGCTTACTTGTTTGAAGTTGCGAAGAATCATTATCAACCTCAACAAACTTAAAGTACAAAGTCCTCGCGGAGATGTTAACCAGTTGGAGAAAATTGAATTTGTGACAATCCCCGAGTAATTAAAACCAAACAATATCACCTTTTATCACAGATACCAAAATATCTTCAAATATTTGAAGTTGTAATTCAAAACTTAAGTCTTCCAGCCTTTTACTGTCCGTTTCGCGCCCCACCATAATCAGGAGTTCATCTCTGTTCCTTGTATTTATGTATTTAAAACGACAAAGACTTTATTTGGCAACTTTTAATTCCGTGATATTCATTCTTGCTGCTTGTCCTAAACTGTCAAAACATGGGATGCGTGTCTCATTTAACATTAGTGTTCGACAAAAGTATGGGTTTGTTTAATTGGTGACGTTTAATTTCAAAAGTGAATTTGCATTGAGTCAAACAGACAGAAAACTGTTAGTTCATTTACTTGACAATGAAACTTAAAACTCAGTTTGTAAGCAAAAATTCATTGGCAGCTAAAGGAATAAGCCTCTAGACAATTTGTGTACATTTGAGAAGAATCATTATAAGCTTCAGCAGGCGAAAAAGAAGAAGTCATTGTCAGAGATGTTAATTCATTTTGAAAAAGATAAAAGACCTTGCGACAACCTCCGAATGCTTTAAACTATACAAAAGTGAAGTTTGGTCATAGACGCCAACATATCTGATAATTTTCGGATTAGCGCGCGCGCTTTGAAACTTCGTCGGTTTTGCCGGAAACTTCGTAAGCAAGTTACGCGTACGATTTTCGCGAGTTTTAGTTTTCAGTTTTTAAGTCGCAATTTTCGGGGTTGTTAGTGTTTAGTGTACCGTATCATTGTTTCACCGTTTTTTACTGGAATAAAATTCCCTGCTTTATGGGGAATTCTGTTTCCGCTTCCGAACAAGATGGGATAAGCGTCAGAGAGTCGTGAAGGAAAGCTGTTAGGGTCAATTTTTTAACAGTGAAAGAAAATTCAAACTCATCATCATTTTATTTACTAAGAGAAATGCGACTGACTTTAGCGATTGAGTTTAGAGCCCTATAGTTTTATACCAGCCGGTCATAAGAATAGTTGTATGTTTACATATTTTTAAAACAATTGTCTATAATGTTTATGAATCATGAAGATGTTTGAGTTTGTTTTAAACGATGTGTAGATGAGCGTAATAAATAAAACCATCCAACCTCTATTATTATATTGTTCTCTCTAAGATCGATAGTTTTTTT
The DNA here is from genome assembly GCF_964205215.1 of Stylophora pistillata. Lineage (NCBI taxonomy): Eukaryota > Metazoa > Cnidaria > Anthozoa > Scleractinia > Pocilloporidae > Stylophora > Stylophora pistillata. The sequence continues at coordinate 16,516,550 of NC_142529.1, forward strand.
TCCCTTATATTAGATTGTAAGATGGAAAAAAGGAGAATCAAATAAACATAATCAATAAATATAATTGTTTCAGAATATTGCCAGTCTGTCGTACGGTTGATTCACATTTAGCCTCAATAATCGTCGCCGGACGTCAGCATTATCAGGCCCGTCTGGCAGCCACTCCAGTCCATGTAACGATCTCGCCTTCTCGCCCATCCCACCCCAGGGGAGGACATCCATCATACAGTAATCTCGTGCGTGGGAAATTAACGTCTCCTACCCCTAACCCTGCAGGATACAGGGCCTACGGTTTATTTGTCCTTATCCGAGAAGACTAGAATATCTATCCGTTTCTTGATATTATAGAAAGATAGCAAATTCTCCTCAGTTATTTTAAGACCATTGGTATTAGTCCGGCCGGGGCTTGAACCCTCAACCTTCCGCACAACACAATCCAGCGCTCTAACCAATTAAGCTAACCGGGAGGCGGTTCTGTTGTGCCATTAAGCAGCCACAACAAATAACACGCAAAATACGCATACAAAGACAAATGTCCTCTTCAAAGTTACCATGTGTCTGTCACTCAGCCCCCACAACATGCGATAACTCTGTCCACGTTTATGGCCGTCATCATCAATAAAGATACAGAACATAATGTATAGCTTGTCAAGTACCTAGCATACCTTGCGTATTGACCAAAATTCCAGTGTTTGTAAACTAAGGATATCCACTAAGGATATCCAACATGTAGCATAGAGAGGCTGGCCTGGCTAATGAGACCAACCAACAGATCAGTTGTTGCCAGACAACGATACAAAAGTTTGGACGGTGGATGAAGGGAAGATACTTTACGAAGGGCAACAAGGATGAGAGAATTCCCAACAAATGCAGTGAAAGAAAGGATATTATATTCACTACTGCGAGATGAGTTGATTGTTTTTGTAATCCACCTACCAAAGAGGGCGAACATACCAAGTCTTATAATTTCAGGCCTGTACGGGATTCGAACCACTGACCTCTGCGATACTAGTGCAGCGCTCTACCAATTGAGCTAACAAGCCAACTGGGAGCAGGCCATCAAATTAATTCGACATAAACCCGTAGATGATAAATCAAACAACAACAAACATATGAAACATATGTGTGAACTGCGGTTATGAGACGTATATGAGCACGATCCTTCGCAGTAAAGCACTATTTGAGCAATAGTGAAAATCAGAGGTCAGTGGTTTGAATCCCGTACAGGCCTGAATTTTTTTTTTCAGGTCTGATTTTCACTATTGCTCAAATAGTGCTTTACTGCGAAGGATCGTGCTCATATACGTCTCATAACCGCAGTTCACACATATGTTTCATATGTTTGTTGTTGTTTGATTTATCATCTACGGGTTTATGTCGAATTAATTTGATGGCCTGCTCCCAGTTGGCTTGTTAGCTCAATTGGTAGAGCGCTGCACTAGTATCGCAGAGGTCAGTGGTTCGAATCCCGTACAGGCCTGAAATTTTTTTCAGGTCTGATTTTCACTATTGCTCAAATAGTGCTTTACTGCGAAGGATCGTGCTCATATACGTCTCATAACCGCAGTTCACACATATGTTTCATATGTTTGTTGTTGTTTGATACCAAGTCTTATTATATTTCTATCTGTACCCCATTTGCTGTTAAATTATTTTTTGTTATCATTCTTTCGTCGTTCCTTTTCCTATGATTGCAACGAGAGATTTTCACCTTAACAACATTCATCCAGCTACGATCACTACAACTTTATTTTCTTAAGAATGATCATATAAAGACTTCCTGAGCCTCAACAGGCGAAGAAAAGAGATGTCGTCGCCAGAGATGCTAACTGATGTTGAAATAGATTAAAGGCCTCACGGCAATCTCCGATTGCTTAAAACTATATAAAGGTAGCGTTTGGTCAAAGATGCCAAAATATCTTAAAATTCTCAGATTAGCGCGCGCGCTTTGAAAGTTTGTTAGTTTTTAAACTTCGTGACGAAGTTACGCGTGCGATTTTCGCCAGTTTTAGTTTTTGAGTCGCAATATTCGGGTTTGTTAGTGTTTTTTTTTTTTCGAGTTTACCGTAAATTACCGTTTCACCGTTTCTAACTCGCATAAACGTGTCTGCTTTTAAGGGTATTTCCGTTTCCGCTGCCGAACAAGAGGGGATAAAGCGTCAGAGAGTAGTGAAGGAAAGCTGTAGGGTTAATTTTCTAAAGCGAAAAAAAATTTCAAATTCATTATTTTCCTCACTAAGAGAAAGCGATTTACTTTGGCGACTGACTTTGAAGCCCTATAGTTTTATACAAGTCATTAATAAGACCAGTTGTTTATTTACATATTTTTTGAACAATTGTCTATAATGTTTATGAATCTTGAAGATGTTATAGTTTGTTGTAAACGATCATAGATGAGCGTATTAAATAAAACTATCGAACCTATATTCTCATAGGCTTCTCTTTAAGGTAGATCGTTTTCTCCAGAAATTAGATGCTAAAGGGGAAAAAAGGAAAATTAGATAAACACAATTAATAAAAATAGTCGATGCAGAATGTTGCCAGGCTTTCTCACAGTTTGTCACACAGAATTAAAAGTTATCAAATAACGTTTTCTGTCGTTTTAAAGACGTAAATAAAAGACACAACGATGAGCTCCTGGCGAAAAAATATTGTAATATTTGTTCGTAAGGAACTTTCAGCGCACATTTCTAACGAATATCAATTAGTTGCTTGACAAGTTGAACAGAATATAATTATTCATCGGCTTATTTTCGACCGCGGTTTATATATTGTTATGTTGACGCATACTTCAGCATTGGACCAAAACTTTTCTTAACAAAAGTGGATTTTCAATCGCACAAGTGAATTACAACATAAAGAACCAATAACCTGGCTTGATACGGAAACGTTGTTTAGTCTAAAAAAGGGAGGGGATCACAGAGTCAAATAGCGTACTTTTTCTTCTGATTGTAGTGGACAATAACCCTATGAATGCATGTCCTGGCATAAAGGAAAGGGGAATGTGAAGGGAATAAAAAAGAAAATCGGAAAAGGCTCGATGGCGTAGCATCTTGCTTCGGGCGCTCTCTTGTTTCTAATTATAGTCGGGCAAGAAACAGACAATAAAAGGGCAGGCAGACTTCAGTTTTGAATTACAAATTCAAATACCTTTTAATATATTTAGTATCTGCGACAAAAGATAATATTGAGTAATTGAAATTTCTCAAAGATTGTCAACAATTCAATATTCTCCAAAACTGATTAATATTTTTTGCGAGGACTTTTTTTTTTAAGTTTGTTGAGGTTGATAATGATTCTCCTCAACTTCAAACAAGTTAGCTTATTGAATTATCTATACTGGTAATAAAAGTTTATCCAAATATTAAAGGGGAGAGTATTTTTCGCGCTATCCACTAATAAAATTACAGATGTCTTACTCTTGCCTCATTTTGCCAATTTATGCCTGAGGTGCACTCATAAGGTCTAGACAAGAAAAAAGTAAACTTTTTGACTTAGCAGTCAGTGTTCTCGCGTAGTTTATTACGTGATCACCCCAGGAAGTGTTTATATCATCATTTCTAAGAAGCTGAGGGTTTCAGTGATAGTGGCTGGACGGGTGCTGTTAAGACGAAATTCTTCTCTATGCAATTACAAGTAGCCCTCAAGGAGAGACAAACGACAGAATTATCGAGAGAAGCAATTTAACAGAAGGTGAAATACAGATGAAAACCTTTAAGGAAATGGTATGTTCCCCCTTTTTTACAGGTGGATTAGAACAGCAATTGATTCATCTCGCAGTGGTTAATATGATCTTCTCCCTCACAGCATTTCTTGGAAATTCTCTCATCCTTGTTGCCCTTCACAAAGAATCCTCCCTTCATCCGTCATCCAAGCTCTTGTACCGTTGTCTGGCAACAACTGATCTGTTGGTTGGTCTTATTACCCAGTCTCTCTATGCTATTCATCTCATGTCCATTGTTTACGAACATTGCAATCTTTGTCGATACACCAGGGGCGCCGTCTACGTAACAAGCTATACATTATGTGGAGTATCTTTGTCGACAATGATGGCCATAAGTGTGGACAGACTTCTCGCTTTGCTGCTGGGGCTGAGATACAAACAAATTGTAACTTTGAAACGCGCATATATTTCTTTAGCTGTCGTTTGGGTTTTATCTGATGCCATTGCTTTATGCTACATTTCAAATTACCTTATAACCTTAGGATATGGATATTTATTTGTTCCATCTTGCCTTGTGATCTTGCTAGTCTCGTACACAAAGATTTTTCGCACCCTCAGCCATCATGAAGCACAAGTACAAGATCGTGTTGAAGAACAGGCGAGCCAAACAAATGCACTGAACATTTTGGGATACAGAAAGGCGGTGCACAGTGCACTGTGGGTGCTTTCAGCTTCATTTGTTTGTTATGCACCTTATACCATACTTGAAATTGTGATGGATCGTAAAGAAACATTTTCATCAAATTTAGTCAACGTCAGAGGAATAGCAATTACCTTACTTTACTTCAATTCAACATTAAATTCATTCCTTTACTGCTGGAAGATTAGTGAAGTGAGACAAGCAGTAAAGCAGACAATTAGAAAGACACTTTGCTGTCCATGGAGTTAGATCCCTTTGGAATTATACCCGCACTAAATCTTTTAAAGCTGACTTGTATATTTATTGATTTTCATATTCATAAATAATAACTCATGATATATACACGTACAGTGTAGAAACAAACAGGAAGCTAACTCTATATAACTTCCTTGTTTACTTTCTTGGTAAGATGAAAGTGTGGGATAAAATTGAACTTCAAAAGGTAGTAAAGGAGAGCTTTTGAATTTATTTGTTTGTGAAAGTTAAATCAATTCCATTTTTGTGTGGGTGTTACTCAAATATAGCGCTCGATCTTGACGTCTTTTTGCGAAACGAGCCGGTCACAATGCTAATTATTTATGTACACCCGACTTTGCTTTCATTCGAAAAATGTCGATATTGTTTATGAAAATGTGCAGGCTTTTTTTCTTTGGATATTACTCCCTTGTTTTACTTTCTAATTAATATGAAAGAGCGGGATAAAATTGAACTTCAAAGAGCTGTGAATGATAGCTCTTGCAGATGTTTTTCATGGATGATAAAATCACTTGAATTTTTTAATCATACTCCTGGTGCCATATGAACCGGTCACAATTTCAATTACACCCTTGAATATGTTTGGTTATTCGAAAACTGTCTATAATGCTTATGAAAATTTGAAGCTGCTTTTATTACCTGTAAAGCAATTGCAGGCAAGTATATGAAACAAAATTGACCATCGCCGGTTGTTATTGAGTTCTCTAAGTTCTTCGATCGTTTCTGCGAAATCAAGTTATCTTCCTTTAGCTGGCGATAAATTCTACCGAATAGAACTTTATGCATAATTATGAAAAAATAATACTAACAGATATCTGTATATTTGACTCATTGTGCAAATTCATTCATCAAGTATTAAACCAGAACGTAGTTTTCTCGATGCGCACTAATGTTTAGTAATAGACGCAGCCTATATTTTGTCATAGACTGCAAGAATAAGATATGACAGAATTCATAGTTCTTAACATTCCATCCGTTTGTCCTAGACTGCGGTTAACAATTTTTTTGCTTATACTTAAGTATTGGAATATAACTTTCCTTAGTTTTTCAAAATAAAATCTCTGATGGCCAATGTGACTCGCAACAAGATGAACTCAATCACCTGCCATACACACAGCAACTGGTTTGATATGTTATTGTAACCAAAAAATGCTAAGGAAAATGATATTAGAGAATACAGTAGGCTGTATTTTCCTTTTGATCATCGAGAATAGTTTCAATGAATGTTCTTACATTTAGAAAGAAAACGAAAATAAGGTACAAAACTAAACTAAAACTAATAAAGGGTTTAGTAGCGTAATATATTGCTCTTATTGCAGCTGTGTGTACGTGGTTAGTGCGCTCGACTCCGGATCGAGTGGTCGGGGTTCGAGCCCCGCCGGGACATTGTGTTGTGTTCTTAGGCAAGACACTTTACTCTCACAGTGCCTCTCTTCACCCAGGTGTTTAAATGGGTACCGGAAATTTAATGCTTGGGGTAATCCTGCGATGGACTGGCATCCCATCCAGTGGGGAGTAGAAATACTCCTAGTCGCCTCATGCTACAGAAACCGGAGTTAAGCACCGGCCTAATGGGCCACTAGGCTCGTACACAGACTTTACCTTACGATTGCAGGTGTGTATAGACAAAGATTCCAGTGTTTATAAACCATGGACATCCGATGAATAGCATAGAGATGCAAGGTAAAAAGACCAACCAAATAAGTTGTTAACAGACAACTATACAAGAGCTTAGACGGCGACTGGAAGGAACTTTCTTTGTGAAAGGGCAACAAGGATTAGAGAATTCCCAATATTTTGTGACATTTGAGAACAAACAGCAAGAATATAACTTCAAAGAATTAAAAGTTGCCAAATAACGTTTTCCGTGGTTTTAAAGACATAAATACAAGGCACAAAGATGAAATCCTTGCAAAAAATTATTGTAATATTTGTTACATAAGGAACGCTGGAACAAACTACCCAACAACATACGCTCATGCGAGAAATTAAGTCTTTTTAAGCATAAACTTAAAACCTACCCTTTTAAGAACTTTTATTTTAGCCATTAGGAAATAGACTTTATATGTTTTTACTTCAATTTTAAGTTTATTTACTTTGATTAACTTTAGTTTTAAATTGTCTCTCACTTGTTAAGCGCCTACATCTATCATTGGATAGGCACTAATATTTGATATAAATATCATTATTATTATATGGCAGTTAAAACCTCTGGATGCCAGAACCTATATACACGAAAGCTGGGCGTCTAGGACGTGGCCAGCTAACATGTTTAGAATTTACATATGTACCCCCCCCCCAAAAAAAAAAAAAAAAAGAAAAAAAAAAAAAACTAATACTAAATGATAAAAAAAGAAACTTCTTAAAAAAAAAAAGAAAAAAAATAACCCTAGTGGCTAGTCCCTAATGTCTGAAAAACTCAACAAAATAACACATGGCTAAGATGAAGTCTTCAACTCATGACTTTCAAAGATCTTACAATCTTGAGTGAACTGCT
>NC_142529.1:16526165-16567420 GCF_964205215.1 Stylophora pistillata
CAGTAAAGCACTATTTGAGCAATAGTGAAAATCAGACCTGAAAAAAATTTCAGGCCTGTACGGGATTCGAACCACTGACCTCTGCGATACTAGTGCAGCGCTCTACCAATTGAGCTAACAAGCCAACTGGGAGCAGGCCATCAAATTAATTCGACATAAACCCGTAGATGATAAATCAAACAACAACAAACATATGAAACATATGTATGAACTGCGGTTATGAAACGTATATATGCACGATCCTTCGCAGTAAAGCACTATTTGAGCAATAGTGAAAATCAGGCCTGAAATAGTGAAATAGACCTGAAATAGCAATAGTGAAAATCAGACCTTTTTTTTCCAGGTCTGATTTTCATTTTGATTGTCTTTATGATGTTACAGAAAGAGATTTGCTTGTATTCTGGGAGCCATGTAAAATATGACAATGATTTAAGCTGAAGTGTAGTTTGATGTTATTTCCTTCTATTTCTCTCTTTTTATTCGTACGATTTCCACGTTAGAATTCTCGTTAATAATACCTTTTTCATTTAATTTATGCTAAATTTTGGACGTTTCTTTAACATCCTTTAAATGGCTTTAAGTAGTCTGTCGAGAATCATGCAAACAAGAACTAGTATGAAACTTGATTTTCCTCTTATTACTTTCGATGAGTCTTTGGACAACGCGATTAGCCATGATCTAGTAATGGCTTAACCCACCTTATAGAGTTTGTGGTTCAATGAAAGTGCATCAAAGCGGAATATCTAACGGTCTGAGGTTTGTTAGCTGATGGGGACTTGAAACTTTTTCTTTCTCCCACGCTCTTTACCAGAAGAAAAAATTCATCTCTCCTTATTTTGATGATCTAGCTCAAAATTACTGCGATCTTTCTTATTCTATCTAATTTTATCTCTAATGTGTCTATACTTGCGATCCTGTAAGCACGCGTAGCGCACACCAACGTTGAGATTTTTTCCCTCCACTAAGAAATCAGTGATATTTGTTATCATACCCAACAAAAAACTTATTACTGCCGGAAATATGCCCACTAATATATATATATATATATATATAGTCGTTAGTGGAACTCTCAGGCCAACTAAGGTGCACCGCGCCAGGAGGATCAATAAAGATTCGCAGTCCAAACCTCACAGCAAACACGAACGTAGAAAGTTTAAAAAAAATTGCGAGGATGGACAACTTCTGACGTAAAAAAATTTAAAAAATTGAATAAAAAACGTTTCGGTCAGAGACCTTCTTCAGTTATTTACAACTCTTGAAATAAAAAAAGAGCATTAAATAGGATCAAAGTGCTAATGATTATGTAATTACAGATAACGACTAATGAACTGGTGCTAATAAAAAGGTAACAAAAAACCTAAGTTTTCGAGAATTCTATTTTTCGAAAATTTGAATTTGCTATAATTAATTTCCCATCTTATATTAGGCGCTACTAACTGATCGTTCAAAGGTCCTTTTCTTGGATTTGTCGGCCCTTTAGGTGTGGACTTTGGCCAGACTGTATTGAGCAGGGAATTTTTGCAGATGCCCCAAATTTCAGAATCAAGGTCAGACACAACTTCAGGAGCTATGTTCCCTACTCCTTGCAATAATTGTGTGGGTTCCTCTACTTCCCCTGTTAATCAGTTCTAACAAGATGCAGGAAACGGGGCCTATGGTTTTTTCGTCCTCATCCGAGAAGGCTAGAATGTCTAACCATTTGCAGATGTCATAGCAAAGGCAGTACATTCTCCTAAATTATGTTAAGACCCTTGGGCTTGTACTCTCGACCTCCAGCACAGCAGTCCGGCACTCTATAACATGAGCTAACCAGGCATAGATTTTGTTTGGCGCTATTATATCCAACGAATCACCAAATTCCTACTTGTGCAAATAGTTGCTGTACAGCCGTTAACGATAATGAATACAACAAAGCTGGGATCGTATAATTATACACTGAGGTAAATGATGCCTTCTAAAGAAATTTGGAAAGATTGTCATCTTTGAGTGGGAAATGATGATCAATACAAATGTTTAGCGGGTTTAGAAGAGCTGACATGTTGAGCGTCTTTCCTTTGAAAGGGCAAAGCGAAAACCAATAAATATACCTTATTAGATGGTTTGACATATCACAGAAAAGACACCCATGACTCAAGTAATTTTGCTGTTGTAATTGTTTGCTTTAACCAAAGCAGAAGCTATTTTCAACATCAAGTTGTGACTCACGATGTTCTGCGACTGTTGGGCTAGATTACTAAGTTGTCTTTAAAAGTGGCGGATCTAGACTCATATTTTCAGCCTATTTGAAGACAGTTTCGAAACGCTGGGTTACCGTTTGAAATTTAAAACTCGGTAAGTAGTAAGTTAATAGCAGAGATAAATATTTCATGGTTTTGAGGCTTTTCTTTTTGTAGCATACCTCTTTAAACTAATTTTTTTCTCAAAGGCTGGTGCCTACAAGTTCAATTTCCAGCCGCTGAATTATCTAGTACTTGCCGCTTAAAGATGTGTTTTGGCATCTACTACAATTTATCACTAATACGTTTATTTCCATCGTTTTTTCCTATTGAAGTTTCATATTGTTTCCGGCATTAGATCTTGTATCGGCCGCAGATCTGTAGCTGACTTGTTGAACAAAAGTGGTGTTTGGATGAATAAGACGATGCAATCTATGTTTTAATGTGACTCGAAACCTTCTGTCCCTAAATGCATAGAGAAGAGGGTTTAAAAAGGAGTTGATGCTAAAACAAACAGTTGTTAATGAACCGACTAAAATTTCTCTGGTCGTTAAGGAAACGTTGTTGAAGGTCTGGGTCATTAACCACAACACGCCAATAAACACTGGAACAAGAAAAAATATAAAATTGCTGACGACCAAGATTGAAATCTTTTTGGCCAGTTTTCCATCTCGCTTTACACCCATTCGGTTCCCTGACTTCCTCACATGAACAAAAATATGGAGATACATAGGAATTGTAATGATGTACAACAGGAATCCATTTGCGACGACACTAATGCTGTATGCAAACGAATGAGGGATTCCCTTCGCAGGCTGAATTGGAAGGCAGAATGTAGTCGTGGTGTACGTACCCACACCGAAGAATGGTAGGGATGCCATAAATACAGCTATTGTCCATGAGGTAGCCATGCAATAGAGGCATAACTTTGTTGTGACAGAGATACTTGGTCTCATAGAGAAGATAATTGCTATGTATCGTTCAGTAGTCAGCAGCAATGAAGACAGAGCCGCTCCGAATTGCCCGACAACCCACACAAAACCAAGAGCGGGACAGAGAGAGCTCATCACGCCAACGAAGGTTTGATACGTCACTGCGTGACGTGATGACGTGATAACAAGGGAATAAACTCCTAGGAAAAAATCACTCATGGCTAAATTTGCGACTAACAACATACAAGGTAGTTTTCTGAGTGTTTTCGTGGTAGCCATAGTAAAAAACACGGTCAAGTTGAGGATTATTATTAATGGAGTTAACAAGTATTCAACATATAGAGCTTCATTGGCGCTGTCCCAGCATCGGTGCATTGGAATTACCGTCACCTCTGAAGCGAAGCATTTTTCATCGAAAATAATTATAAAACCATACTTGGCAAATAGGCGAGATATTGACTCGACGACGTAGCGTGAACCACGACAGAAGGACTTTGGATAAATGTCGTACAATCCTTTTTGAAAACGCGTTACGTTTATGTGAGTTTGATTCTTTACAAGTGTCCTGTTGGTGCAAGCGTTGCTCCAAGTTGCACCAGAGATGCGTTGAAGCTTTGGCGCCTTTAGAACGTGTATAGGAGGAGCAAAGACGCTCATAGTCACCAAGGAAATCGCTTCGAGAGAAGGTAACTCCTGAGAAATATTCCCATTCCAGGTCTTCAGGTTCTTGAATTTGAGTTCCCTTTGAGAAAATCAAACCAGCGATCAGTCACTAAGATTCTTCACATTTCATGCGTCATCCTACTGAACTAGCGAATATTAATCGTTAGTATATACCACACAGGTGAATAGTGCTTTTCGTGCACCTTGATTGGCTAGTTTGGGAAAGGCTGGCCAGTACTCTTGAGCTCCGAGCAGCCGAAGAGACAAATCAATTTTCTGTGAGTTATATACTACAACAATCATTTACCTCCGTGTCTGTGAAAGTGTTGGATATTTACTTCGCCAGTTCACGGCTTGGAAAACATCTACCACTATTCACCTCCACCTCGATGAATAATGATTAGATATGGCAACGATCATGTGGTATACAACTGACAAGTTTACAATGTTTGTTTTTTTTTCGTTTTTTTTTGACATTATGATTATTGGTCGACCGCAGTATAGTGATCCAGGATACGTTTATTTAACAGATTTTTGAAAATATATGAGTATGCTTTGAACAATAAAAAGTTGTCATGCCAATAGGCCAAGGGAGAAAAAAAGCGAATAAACCTAGAAGGTATGTTCAATTATAGGTTATTAAAAATACTTACAAGTATTTCAAATTTGTGAACTTGACAAATGTACCTTCTGGTATATTGGTGGCATTTTCATCTATGACTGATCTAAAAAATATAGTATCATTAATTAAAGGGATACTGTTTGTTAGAAGACTTTAGCATAATTCATTCTATCTTGATCCAATGATAATTCAATAAACACAAGCTGCTTCTTTTTGTCCCATATCTTAGTAAAATACTACTGCTGTTCTAGTAGGATAAATCTTTGTGTACCGGTTCCAGCTTAATTGCCCAGGAAAAGATTTTTTGCCTTTTTTTATTTTTGTTTGTTTTGTTTTGTCTTGTTTTGTTCGGCGGCCAAATTAAACTAGTTTTAATATGGCTTACAATAAAAATAGATAGAGAGAACAAGATAAGAAAAAGAAGGATAAATCAATAAATCAGAGAACAATAAAGCTGGTCTACTACAAAATGCCTAACTGAAGAATTTGATAATACTGCGAGACTGAAATATTTTTTCAGCATTAAAAATGGTTCCTGACATTAAAATATGCCACTGCTAAAGACTTCTCAGACGGGCGAATCGTATGGTAAGAAGAGGCACAAAGGTTTAAGAAAGCGAATGATCCGATTACTAGATTTGATTCAAATGAGAATAAAGTTGAGGGAATGAATTTTTAATTTGAATTTTCATTTGCTCCTTGTGATATTTTAGTCCTTTCTACAGATTGCTTGTAGTGATAACCTTGATTTAAGTTTATGACGCTCAATCGAAGAGTGCAACATGGATCTTTCGTCTTTAATCCGCCTTAGCAAGGATGCAAAATTCTCTACTGTGGCCCTTACGACAATTTTCAAAGATGATTTCACCCTTCATCACCTCCATTCAATTCTCTGGTGATCCCTGCAATCTGATTGGCCCTCAGAAATGGTATTCTTTCACTTTAACACAATATTTTGCTCTAAGTCGCATCTTTATCCCAGCCAATTGACCCCTTTCATGAATGACTGCCGGATTAATAAATGTTCTTTTATTTGAATTTAAATCAGCCTTTCTGGCTTCGTTCTCCAGTACAAAATTTAAAAGAATACATTATCTCAAGCGAGGCCAGAAAGGCTAATTTGAATTTAAACAAAAGAATCTTAATCCGGCAGCCATTTTTGAAAGTGGTCAATAAAAAACCAATACTAAAACAAATCAGTCAATCCAAGTTCAACGCTGGTTTAAAATAACTAATCAAATCGCAGGAAAATAAAAACAAAAACAAAAAATTTTGTCTCCAAACTTTTCTTTCTTTTCATCTGTTCCCGGTTCCTCATTTTTTATAAACTGGATCTACATGGGAGCAAATAAATTCCTGAACTGACAAAGATTCTGTATCTTGGCGATTCAATTTTTCGATTTTAAAATGGAAGTGATCGAATGGTTGTTGAACTTCGTCTTGTGCAATTTTAGTCTGAAATCACAATTATTCTGAGCGTTCGTTTGATTTTGAAATCACGCGTATCATTTTAGAACAAATTGCGCTCCACTCAGTTCAATAACCATTGCATACCAAAGAAGAATGAAGCAAAGATGATTTACATACAGAGCTACGATTTCTCCTGACTTCTTTATGGAATGGCTTAAGTCGTATTTTACGTCATTTGTATGGCAAAGGACTGTCACGTTGTAACTAGGATGAGATATGCAACGACAGATTGGCGTGACACACATATCCGCGACAGACGCTGATAAAAGAGGTGACAAAAAGACAGCCACACGTAAAAGTGTGAGGATTTGCTTCACCATGCACCTGTTGGTGGAGAAAGCAGTTGACGTCAATTAGCCTCTTCGGGAAACATGATAAGTAAGCATAGTAGAGAATCACCCACTTGTTAAAAGTATGCTTTAAAACTACCTGGTTGTATGATTCCCAAAGGATTCCAATTCCGTCGAACAATACTTCACAGCGTTTGCCACCAAAGTAAGAGGAGTGTCAAGTGGAATTGAAATTCAGGGGCTTATCGTGACCCCACGGCTGAAAAGTATAATCAGAGGTGTATAAGTTTTCAGTTAGTTTCAACTATGATTAATCCCACTGTAAATCTTTTTAGATTTTCGGTTCAAAAATATGTAACACCGAATACTAAACATTGAAATATTCACAAACAATGATCATTTACAGGAAACATTAGCCTTACCTTTTGCAAAAACAAGGGGGCAACCCAATCAAGTAGCTAGAGCTTTGAAATGGTGTGTTTACTTTCCGTGTACCTCTGTCTTTCCGTACACGTCTGGGTTTATCTATCTATTTTACCATATCCGTCAGTTCGTGTGTCTGTCGATTGGGTCGTTTCTCTGTCTGTCTGTCTGTCTGTCTGTCTGTCCAAGTCTTGTTTATTCAACGAAATTCATGTCATCTTGTCTTCAGGGTCTTGGAGAAATGAATCAATATCCCAAAATTGTCTTATGAGAATTTCAAATATCGTGTCCTGGTGAGGGGAATCCAGTTGTGGATTCTCATCGGCAACAGTTTCGACAACGCTAGAGTAAGGCGGAATCTGTTGCAAGTCCAATTTAGAGTCTTCAGTCTCAGAGGACTTGCTCTGGGGCTGAAGTGTCTTCAGTTATAGCTACCGATTGCCTTTGGACTTTTTCAATTTTCTCCTACATTTACAATGCACGATAGGTTTCGACTCGCTGAGCAGAAGTTATCATCAGAGTCACGTAATGGCGATCACCCAAAGCGATCAAGTCTTACTGCACCCAATCCGAACGCAATGACCCCGAACAAAATATCTTCCCTTTCGGTCCCCCTCACCAAGTTGATGTGTATCTTATCATATATGACCTGTGCGTTTTTAAATTTTAAAAAGCCCAGGCGCGATTATAGACGCCGGTAAGACGAGCGCGTACTGGACATTTACAATAAAAGTTTTACATTATAAAAACATAAATAAATAAATAAAAACCTTTCGTTTGGTTCCTCGAGCCAAAAAAAATAAAAGAAACTCGCAATAATCGAAACACGGAACATATTTCATTACTTCTGCATTCCTTTAAGTTTAAGTATGCAATAAGTATTCTCAACAGAAAACGCAACTGAGCCGTGCGACTGTCGAGCATCTCGGCTTTTTTCCGGACCAGCTCGCGCTTACCTGTTCGGACCTGCGTTAGCCTTCTTTATGGTTTTCTATAGGATTGTGTGAGCAGGCATAACGGGTCATAAGTTAAAAAATTTCTATCATAGCTCAACAACCTAGGCCCTTAATGAGCGAAAATCCAAGTGCAAAACTTCCGTCAGATTAAAAACGCAAAATAGCTGTGGAATATGGAGCGAACTTTTGTGCCGATTTGAAAGCAAATACAACTCTTGTCTTTGATGTAACAATATACCTAAGAAGGGGAGAAAAACAAGATGCAATATTCTCACCTTAAAATATAAAGTCTATAATAACTGCAGCTGCTAGATCTGGTTATCAGGTTCGAGAAAGAAACGATTTTACAGTTTCTACTGGTAAATGAAACCTAGAATAATAAATCCCAAGCATTGCAAGTTAAAAATGCATGTAAACAAAAATGACAACCACATCAAAAAGTTTTTTTAGTAGTTACGGCAGGTGCACCGTGTTTAAATTATCTAAAAAGGCTTATATCAGAGGATGTCATAACGGATTGAATTTCAAAATTGCATAAGGCCAAGGGGTGATTATCGATCGTATTATGAATAATATTGTGAATAGTGACTGAGTATAACAAAAGAAGAAATCTATATTCAAATTCATTATCAAATTGTAAACATGGCAAAACGTTCTTGTGTCCAGTGTTAACCTCGCAATTTCAGAGACACGATAGAAGTTACGTTTGTATTTTTGGACTTAAAAATTTGAAACTCCTGTCTCAATTCTCAAAATGGATGTACGAGTAGTAATTTTTTTAAGAAATAAGTGAATATCATGAAATAGACTTTTCTATATCGAAAACTGATCGGGTTTTGAGTGTTTTAACTAAGTAGCTCAGCAAGGTAGAGTAAACATGTAATAATTATTTTCTGGAATAACAGCAATGCTTCACGATTCTTAATCGTATCGAAAACTCTACGTTGCATGTTCCCCCAATTTGATGGCAGTTCTCGACTGAATCATTCTAAAACACACTTTTTATGAAGCAACAAGACACATGATTAACAGCCCTAATCCTTAAATATTTATAATGAGAATTATATTTCAAAATGTATTTCAATAAGGGACGGGGCGACACTGATGCCCAACAATCTTCGATTTTATAGCAAAACAAAAAGAGACCGACCAACTGGTCAAAAATTCTGAGAATACCGAGTTGACACTTATTTTTTAAACATCTTTAATTTGTTTATACATCAATAAACCACTTCGAAAAACGAAAAAAAAGATAATGTACTGATTATACATGGGCAAAATAACTTATTGCAAGAGAGACGAATTGAGACTGAATAAGTTAAGCAAAACTCGAATTATCAGGTAATGGATGGCATAAATTTCAAAAAGGAGGCGATTGAGACCGATTATGGGGTGACGCAAACAAAACTAAAAGATTTTGACATACTATTCGCCGCTTTGTACAAACAATATGCTTTCCCTCAATTCTAAAATGCTAATATTTCAATTTTGAATCTTAAACTATAATCGTACTCGTGTATTAATACTCCCAGATGCTTGTGTGCTTAAGTTTGTACATTACATTCGTAAGCCTGGCAGGAGTACATTTTATATTTCGTCGTTAAATTGGTAATAACAATCATGATAACAATAGTAATGATATTCATAATGATATACTACAGTGACGCTCAAAATGATTGTGGAAAATGCCGACGAAGGAATATTGATGAAGTCAAGGATATGAACCTGTGAATATATACAAAATGGATTAAAACTTAGAAAAACAACAACGAATAATAAAGATCAAAACTTGGCATGCAGGCATTACACCAACTAGTATATTACACGGTGTTTCAACAGCTATGCTTTAATTGCCTCATATTTCATGATTATCATGAAAGGTTCGATTTTAGAATTGTCTTTCGCTGAATATTTGAAAGAGTGACAAAGACGATGATACATTTCTGAATATCAGAGCTCACCTCAATACTTTCTTTGCACGTGGTGCTGTTCCAGGAAATTTTGATTTTGAAACCTTCATTGTATTTGGTGCTATTACATTTCGCACTTAATGTTTTAGAAAACATTCCACACTAGAATATCCTATAGCGACTCAACTGTGAACACAATAAAAAAAACGTACTTAACCAATGAATGATTAATTTTTTTCCACAGGCGGTTTGAAAAACAAATGCAAAAATGAAACAACTCGTGGGTTATTTTTACAGCTTGTCATGAACAGTTTACAAGCGCCGGCTACATACGGCGTTATTAATTTCTTCAAAGGGCGAATTTGAAATCGGGGCATTTTTATTCGCTACACTTGAAAAGAAGACGTGGCGTGGAAAAAAAACCTGTCTGTGTTCAGGGCCAGTTTTTATTTTAGGATACAAGTGCGGTCCGAGAAGAGCAACACAGCCACATTGAACGTTTGTTTAAAATTTATAAATCAAAAACCTTTCCTTTTTCTCTTTAAAAAATAAAAAAATAATAATTAACACACTATTGTCAGTCCTAGGGTTTCGTGCATATAGACTCCTCTTTATTTACAAAAGACTATGGAATAAAAATTATAATTGCCTTCTTTGTTTGCCGAGAGAATTCTTATATTTATCGTTGAAAACACCCTTCAAAGTTATTATAAGTTGTAAAAATTTTGCAATGAAGTTTAAGAAATAATAGCTTGGAATTTCCAGGGATAATCTTGACTCTAAATTGCACTTTGATACTGAATATCGAATAACCTCGTTAAGAAGTAGAACACCAATGTGGTAATTAGTAAAATGAAAAAGTTGCGGCTTCTGGCAAGGCAATTCGGCAAAAAAAAAAAATGTTGCCAAAACTGCCCGCCGTTCTATGATAAAATTAACCTTGAAAAAAATTAATACTTTCACACACTACATCTTCCTTTCTAGCAAGTATTATTCGAGAAATTTAGCAAAAAACACTAGTTGTAACGACATGTTGTAGTGTTAATCTTCCTAGATAACGAGAATGTGCCGCAGTCGGTTATACACACAATAAGAATTTGGATTCAGAATTCTCGTCAGTACCTTAAGTCGGGCTTCGGCTGTTTCTTGAAATCTCTCACCAAAAATTTAGCCTATGTTCTGCACAGACCTCTTGTGTCTTTTCCGTGAGCTTAATGGCTATAAATGCGATACTTAACATTTATTACGGGTAGATAACATCGTAGAGATCACTTGTAGGTCACGAAGGCCATAGGAAAGGATGTAAATACCACTACGTGTGACGTCATGCGACAGGGTTTTCGAATGTTATGCCATTAATAAATGAAAGTTTCCATCGCTGTGTAAATTTGCTATTATTGTTCCCATTATCTAGAATTCTCGGAAGGAAACGAATACTTCAAATAAAACACTTTCCATAAAAATTACACTAATAGAAAACATCACGTACTTTGTTATTCAGTAAAAATATTCGTTTGAAATAACAAAAATGTTCATAGCTTTCTGGTGCAATACAAATTCTTTAAAATTTAGAGGCAAACATGCGATTTTATCATAAACAAAACTTTACTTTCTAGCGATTTCAGAAGTGTCAGTTTGTATGTCTTCCAGTCCTGCTTATTTGAAAATGACATTTATGACGAAAAGGTTATTCTCTGCAGGAAATCCGTAAATTGATGCTAGAAACCCCAAATCTCGCTGACATCTATAGACGTATTCGCAAAGGTATATTTGCATATTCTTATCTTGAAAATGATCACAAACGCAATTGGCTACTAAAACATGAATCAGCTTATTTTGCTGGGCTAGTGTTTAAACCTACCTTTATCATTAGCTTCGAACAGTTTATGCGTTCAAATAGAGAATGTAGAAAAATGTTTAAATCTGATGACCCCGAAAATCACTATGCTGCCTGGAGGCGAAGCAAAAATGTTTCATCCTGTGTAAAGGAAATTAAGTGCAGAGTGCAGAATGATAAATCATTTATGTTAATTTTCCTCCATAAGCTTAAAAAAAATTGTAATACTTTTCTACTACTTTGATTTGACCAGTCTAAGGTAAACAAGTTCCGTACCGGCTACTAGGACTTTTCAAAAACAAGAAATATCTTTATAAAAATTATTTCACCGGCCGCGAATGAAGTTTATGCCGTAGCCGTAGTAGGTCTGAATAAGGTTGTGCGAAGGTCTTAAAAATGACAGAAATTTGCAAACAATTCGAAAAGAAACAAACTTCGATTTCCTGGAGCAGTTGTCGACGATTCCTAATGTCCAAACCCTTATGCGTAAGGGGTTTTCGACCTGTTACGCGGAACCGGTCATAAAATAGCTCTCAAAACACAAAAGACACAACTTGTGGCTCAAGAGGTCTATTATTCATCAAGAGATTTTATTGAAATATTTATTGTAAAAATAGGCAGGCTAATGATACGGCCAAACCTTAGTTTGCTGAAGTGGCCACCATAAAGAGTTCCTAAAGCTAACGTTTCAAGTGTAAACCGTTCGTCATTCGTTCTAATTAACGAAGGGCTCACGCTCGACCATCTGCTTTAGAAATTCTTTACGGCACTAATTATCAACTTGATAAATTCAAGTTATCTTGTAAACCCCCCACTGACGATGCCCACAGTTTCTTTAGAAACCTACCTCCTTATTTAATCAAAGTCGTTTATGTTTGTTTTGTTTCCATTTTTAAAAACGGGTTTTGGATTGTAGGTAGACAAAATTGGTCACGCTTAACACTTGAACCTCTGCGTGACCAGTTGCTGGACCAGAGAAAAAAGAAGTGACAAATATTTATGATTCACTTTTATTTTCAAGTCATATGTAAACTGCACGATGATTCTTTCTGGTCTCATAGTACAAGATGGTAAGATTTATCTACCAAGTTGATAATATAAATTGGATATATCAACAAAGTTGAAGAGGTAAATTGGCCATCGTAACGATTACCAAAGCTGACGTTTCGAGCGTTAGCTCGACGAAGGGTTAACGCTCGAAACGTCAGCTTTTGTAATCGTTACGGTGGCCAATTTACCACTTCAACTTTGTTGATATATCCAAGTTAATTCGTTACTCCCACCGAGGCAGCCCCAAACAGTTTCTTTCGAAACTATCAGCCTTTATTCGATAACATAAATTGGCTGCTGTAAGAGTTTCTACGGTAGCCAATTTATAATATCGACTCCGTTGATAAAAACGATCGTTATTGTGATACTTTCCATCGAAGTAGCAACACAGTTTCTCTTTAAACTTACCCCCTTTAATCATTTATTGAATGTAGTGATGGCTTTGAACCATCCTGTATGTAAAATTTGAGTAAAGTGGTTTTAGTTTTGCATCCTTACTGTACTTACACTATACGTTTTCTTGTAAAAGTTGTTCATGTAGAACAAAGGTGAGACTAAATATCAATTGGTATTGTTAGAAATAAGCAGTAGGAAAAGGAAAAGATTGCGACTCTCCCCTTCTTTGGTGATAAGACTACAACAACAATCAATTTGTTTCTAAACAGGCAGCATTGTCTTTTCCGTCACGTCACGTCATCCTTTTCCCATCCATCGTCTAAACTCTTGTACTGTAGTCTGGCAGCAACTGATCAGTTGGTTGGTCTTGTTGCATAGCCTGTCCATGCTACACATTGGATGTCCTTTGGTCACAAAGACCAGAGTCTTTTTCGATTCACAAACTATACACGCAGCCTACATGACAGCTTTTGCATTCTTTCCCGTGTTTTGATTCTTCTTTACAGCACTGACAGCGTGCGCTTTTCTTTAACTGCGAACCCGTTGCAGGCTTAATGACTTAAAAGAAAATGGACCACTGAGAAGTGGTCTTCTAAATTTCCTAGCCAAGTTAACTCAAGAAGGTAAACCTAAAATTAAAATTTGCTAACCAGAACACAATTTTTGGCATACGCCAATTTTAAGAAATAGAAATAAAGTTCTTTTTTACATAAAACAGGACATTTTAAAAACATTTTCAGCAGAAGCTTCTGTGGTTATTATGGCAGTGCACCGTAAGTGATAAAATGATTTATTTAGCATGGCTAATGGCATAATAGATTTTAATGAAAACCGTTGAAACTCTTTCGGGGGCCTTTCGGGGTAAAAAGTGAAAAATAAAAGATTAGACTCGGAGGAATTATCCCTTCATTAAGTTTATGACTGAAAAATAGTGCAATAATTAACTCGAGTACAGCTGAAGAAAAATTTTGACGTCTTTTGTGACACGACTATCAAATAGTACAAATATATTTAAATTAGCAAATTCTTTAGGGCGGTATTTACGTCAGTTTTGTTAAGAAGGTCCATTTATGGCCTGGCAGGGGCTGATAAGACGAAACTTATCTCGCTGCGTTTAAAGCCGAATAAAGAAAAAAAAAGTCTTCATTGCAAAGCGAAAGCAACATAAAGTTGAACTCGAGGAAGAAGCGCAGCAACACTTTTGAAGAACTGGAAGGTCCCCCTTCTTGGTAGTCAGATGACAACATTAACAACGAATTCATTTTAAAAATAGCCAACATTTTTCTCTCCGTTACAGTAATTCTTGGTAGCCCCTTGTTGCTCTTCGCAAGGAATCTTCCTCTCATCCACATGCCTGACTCTTTAAACTGTTGTTGGTCAGCTTTTGCCTGCGGCTTATGGGATAACCTAGGTATAGGTTGTTTTCTGACCCTTAGTTATAGGGAATTGCTTAAGTAAAAGTCATTATTTAAGTAATCATAAGGTATTTAAGTTTAAGGGATTGTGGCTTGGAGGGTTATGGTAAGACGAAATATTTGTTTTTGCATTCACAGATAACCGACAAGAAAAAACGAAGAAAAGACTACGGCATGGTTGCGACAACAAATTTTACAGAGGGCGAAATGCAGATGAAAACTTTTGAGGAGCTGCCTCTTGGATGTCCCCAGTTTACGAACACCGGGATCTTTGTAAATACACAAGAGACGCTGGCTATTTAGCAAGCTATGCTGTTTTTTCAGTCTCTTTAACGATAATGGCAGGCATTAGCGTAGACTGGCTTCTCGCCTTGCTACTAGGGCTAAGATCCAGACAAATTGTAACTTTGAAGCACATATATTTATTTTTAGCTGCCACTTGGGTTTCCTCTCGTGTGGTTACTTTATGCTACATTTTGGATTACTGTATAATCTTATGGGTTGAATATATAGGGGTTCCGTTTTCTCTAAAAATCTCAATCGTATCTTACACAGAGATTTTCTGTACTCTATGTTTTCAGAACGCCCAAGTACAAGGTCTTGTGCAGCAACAGTCGAGCCAACCAAATTCACTGAACATTTTACGATACCGAAAGGTAGTGCACAGTGCACTGTAGGTGCGGGTAGCATTAGTTGTTTGCTATGCGCCATTTTATATAGTTGAAATTGTAACGCATTGTTGAAAGACATTTTCATCACATTTCGTCGTCACCAGAGGAATAGCAATAACTTTACTTTACTTTAACTCTACACTGAACCCGTTTCTTTACTGCTGTAACAGTGATGTGTGAAGTGAGACATTTGTTATTTCAAAGCTGACTTGTAAAGTTAGAGTTGCAACAAGACAACGCTCTTCGGTCACAATATTGGATAAATATATGTCATTCACCAGCCGGGAGGTTTGTATTAGGAAAAACTGTGCACGCGAGGTCTTGGATACCCGAAGACAAAGGGCACAGCTTTTCCCAATACGGACCGACCTAGGCTGGTGAATATATTTTTAATTTTTTTTCTTACTTTTAAAGAAATGCTTGCCAAAGAAACTCGAATGATTTAGGGCTTTAAGTACTAGTTTAATTCAGGGAAAATCCTTCATAAACCGTACAATTTTTAGCGAGCAGATGATAAAGAAATCAGAGGGTCTTCAAATTAAAGAGAGAGGCTTCAACGAAACATTTTATATACTAAATGGTAAAGATAACTTCAAAGCAAACTTCGAAACAGTTTTTTTCAATAGGTATCTGTCACGATCTGACACCTGTCAATTGGAGAGGCAAAAAAAAGCGCCTGTTCACTTTTGAAGGAACAACGGTATGACAAACAGTTAAATGACCATAGCGACCATTTCCTCTCAAAAAAAGAAAACAAACACTCAGAGATCTTACAGAAAGTATAGTTCTATTCCAAAGAGGATTAGTCTTTCAAGATTTACCTCTCCAGTTATAAATGCCACAGAGTGAAATTGTAAGTAAATGCAAATGTACGATGTTTGCTTTGAAGTTATGAGAGTCTGTTTGTTTTCGGTACTGGCTTGTGTAAATCCTATCTTTCTTCCACCGAAAAACTAGTCAATTGATTACTCAGCGGATTTCGTCTTAATTTCTTGAAATAATCATACAAAAACTTCCTGGGCGACTACTCATTGAACTACACAAGCACACAGACCGTTACATCTGCCTCATGCGCAAATTACTAAAATGACGTAAGCATTATTTCATAGCTCGACTGTTACCCGCTTTTCTGTTAAATAAGATTTTATGAGATCCTAATTAGAGTTACCCGTTAACCATAAAACGGCCAAAACATTTTAACCGCTCGTCGTAAAAATTGACAAATTGTAACCGTTAGGAGTAACAAAAGGTGCCCGTAAAAACATTTTTTTGGTTGATAACAATGGAAAGATACTTTGATATCTTAAATGATAACAATATACGGTTAAAACAGTGAACCGTAAATTGGCCAAAATTTTAACCACTAGCCGTAAAAACCATCGCTCCATTGAGACCCTCTTTTACTACTAATATGGGTAATTATTATAATTTCTGTTAAGTTCAGAAGAATCATTGTCAACTTCAGCATTCTAAATAGAAATAGCCCTTGCCAAATATATTCATGGGTTTAGAAAAAGTGCCAATAGTAGTGTAGGGGGCCTTACTGGCACCTCCTGCAGTGCCTGGGTCCGAGTGATTCGACCGAGTGGGGTCTAATTAGTTATTCATACCGCGTAGGTGGGCGAGGATGCTTTTTAGGGTTAAATATCACGTAGGTGTATACGAGGGGATTATTAGGGTAAAATTAGCGTTGGTGTACGAGGGGGTTATAAGGGTTAAATATGGCGTAGGTGTAAGAGGGTTTTTAGGGTTAGGATGAGGGTTATGAGGGTTATTAGGGTTAGGACTATTAGGGTTAGGGTTTTTAAACCTTAACGGTTTTCTTAAAACAAAAGAATCGAAGATGGCGGCGGGATTAAGTTCAACACACTGTTTTCGCATACGTAATGTTTATTGTCACACAACACAGGAAAAAGAGAATACCCCTAATTCTCACCATAAGCCCAATTCCCTAACCCACTTATTCCCGTAACAAAATCAAAATAAAAACCCTAACAGTCAATCAGAGTGAGACAAACAATGGAAACAATACAACACAAGATGGCGACTCATACTTCCAATGCTAAAAGTGATTTCAAGATGTCATTAGCATTCTTATCGTGTAAAAAAACGAGAATAAAAGAGGTTTGTTTCCGCCTAAACCCTATGATGGGATGTAAATAATTCATCCTACTCCAATGAAATGAAAATAGTTCGGATGGTGATCACTCAGTTCATGAGTATTCAAAATTCTCTGAAAATGAACAATGATCCGTTCGAAGTATAAACATGTGATAGGTTTTTTCTCAATAAAAATGTTTACTTTAGTTCAAATCTTAATTAAAAATAAACTGTAACGCGCGAGTGTGATCACTAGCAGTGACGAAAGTGATTTAAATTCTATACAAAATTCCGCAAGTGAAGAAAAAAAACAATGATACATCGACGCAATTCAATGAAAATGATTCGAAGAGAAATAATTAAATCTCCCGTTTAAAAAAATTATCAGAAAAAAATCGAACGAAAAGGATAATCAAAAACGCAGCACCGTGCTCATGAACATTCCCATTTCTCGGGAAAAATGAGCCATAGAGCAGACAAACCGGGGGAAAATACAAATTGCCAGCAGGCGTTGTAACTGTCTCATTATTATGTGACCATCAAATTTTAATCAAACCACAGCATCCTTACATGTTTTTCGGATCAAAGTCAATGACTTGTCTGTCCAAATTGTTTCCGAGTGATGACGTGTGTCAATCAATGATAGACCAATGGAAATCTAGCAATGGGTGTATAATAGTGGCTATGAGTCGGAATGGTATGATCATACGTGGGACCAAAGTGATGATGAAGAAAGTTCGATTTCATCCAATCAGACCAGTGGTGTATCTCACTGAAATTCATCCCTACATAGAGGTCGAAGAGAAGATAAATACAATCAAAGCGTTCCTGGATACTCCGTTTAAACACAAAATAAAAGCGGTAAAAGAGAGGCAACATAGCAAGTACCTATATACAAGCACGTTTTACAAAAAACCTCGACATCTATATGTGATAAAGCGATTGGAAGAATTACAAGGAGCATAATCCAAAGACTTATTTAGCTCATATGATATGGACTTACATGTGACGAAACATGACTAAAACGTGGAAACATTGCCACGGTCGCTACGCGACCGCATTCCGGACGCGCGCGAAGAAGCAGGAAAAGTAAGAGGAGGAAAGAGTGTATATAGAATTACCACTGTAATAAACTGTTTTAAACTGTCACATTTGTTAGTGGTAATGTCTTACCGCGAGTGTATATGAGTCCCACGAACTGAGTAAAGTTGAGGAATAAAATGACTAGAACGAGTGAGTAAATGTGAATAATAAATTATATTACTTGAAGAAAAAGGAGGGGAGGAAGAGGAAGAAGTGGAGGAAAGAGAAGGAGGAATGAGGAGGAGGAGGAATGAGGAGGAGGAAAGAGGAGGAAAGAGGAGGAAAGAGGAGGAAAGAGGAGGAAAGAGGAGGAGGAGGAGGAGGACGAAGAAGAATAGAAAATATACGATCCCACATGAACGAGATGGACAGTTACGTTTCGTATATAAGAAAAAAATAAACATTTGGTTCTATATGAGCGCGCACTTTGAATTATAATTAATATTTCAAAGTGCGCGTTCTTTTAAAGTTTGTTACACATAACGAAGAAGGATGTATGCAATATGATAGAACCCGAAGTGTCTACCTCCACACTCATTTCTTTCCTGCTCACGAAGAGTGTGGACGATGGCGAGTACTCAGGATCTTTCCGCAGTTCTAAAATCGTATCGACAGAAAATGCATGTTGTTCATGCTCGCGTAAAGTATCAGGATAATGTGTTGAAGGAATATAAAAAACGTGCCGAGAGTTGAACGTTCCCCCAAAGATTGAAATCAATGAAAAGTTACCCTAAGATGCATAGTCCTGAAGCTCAGAAACGTGTCAATGATGCATACCATCAAGTAGAATGTACGGTCATAGGTCAAGCGATTCAAGAGATTGAAAAGAATCTTGCCGCACACAAAGAACAATATCAATCCTTGCTACAACAGCGACAAAGTGAGCGAAAAGTACTGAAAGGCAGGAAAGAAAAGACACCCAAGATATCTTACGACACACGGGTGAAAATTGAATTGGTTGAATTACAGAAAAAATACGATCAACTCTGTGCCAAAATAGACACATTCTCAAAATCTAGCGAGAACAAAGATATCTTACACGCGGGTGAAGAGGGTGTTAATGACGTATGAGGCGGGGATAGGTTAGGGAAAGTGGTGAGACAATAATACATAAAAAGCAGAGAACCTTGCATTTTTTCATTAGTATCGCTGTGACACGAAATGGGAGTCGTGTTACCTTGATAAAATTCTGATTGGATAATGCCACACTTTTGCCGCTACTGCAATAGAGCATTCACGCGTTCGGATAACAAAGAGCGTCACGAGAAAAATTCATGCAGGAACTCAAGGGTCAATCCAAATCAATGGTTCCCTTCAACTGTGAATACCCATTCCATTCCACCCGTGACTACAGACCCGATTCAGTCGTTCGATCTATCACAAAGGTGGTGTGAGGGATTCAAATTCAAATCACCCAGGAGCATATTCA
Source organism: Stylophora pistillata (assembly GCF_964205215.1). Lineage (NCBI taxonomy): Eukaryota > Metazoa > Cnidaria > Anthozoa > Scleractinia > Pocilloporidae > Stylophora > Stylophora pistillata. The sequence continues at coordinate 16,545,629 of NC_142529.1, forward strand.
TCGTGGAACCTTCTGGATGCGGTAAAAATTGCTTCACCAAATCATTAGTGCTACAACATTTGAATGAATTGTTTGCGTCACCCCCTGCCGTCATTCACTACTGTTACGGTGCTTGGCAAGATGGATACCGTGAGATGCATCAACATGGTATAAAATTTCACGATAACCTACCCGATGAAGAACAGTTAAAGCAATGGTTCCCTAGAGATGGTGGATTACTGGTCATGGATGATCTTATGACAGAAGGAGGAGACGATAAAGAAGTGTTAGACCTTTTCACCAAACATTCTCATCATCGTAACATTACTGTTATCTATCTTTGTCAAGATATGTTTCCACCTGGCAAACATGCAAAAAGTACTTCAAAGAATGCTCATTATGTGGTTGCTTTCAAAAACCCACGCGATCAATTGGGTTTCAAAAATGTATAGTTACAAGCCTTTCCAATGGAATGGCAAGATATTATGCAAGTGTATTCTGAGGTAACTCAACAACCCTACGGGTATATCACCCTGGATTTACATCCTGCTAGTAAGGATGCTCACCGCGTATTCAGTTATCTTTTGACACATGAAGGATGTATGCGATTGTATCCTAGAAAAGTGAAACTTTAAAACAGCCCTACACATTGGTCAGAAATCATTTAAGAACAACCACCAGCAAGTACACATCGAGAAAACTTATAGTGCGTGTGTGACCATGACTGATAATTCTCAGGATCTAGATGTCTTTGGCGAACCACTCGAAGAAGACGAAGAGTCTGAGAACACAGATGATGAAGACAATGATGATGAAGGTGAAGATGAAGACAAGGATGACGGTGACGATGATAATGATGATGACAATGTCAATGTGAATCCGTGGACAGAATTGAAACAGGAAGTGAAAGATGATATGAAAACAACTTTCGCTGAACGAGAAGAAGAACAGGAAAAGGAGGGGACATCCGAGAATGACAATTCGCTCTTACCTTTAGCTAGGCGTAAGTTGAGAAGGTTATACTTGCATCGTCTAAAGTGGTATAACCGTATTAAACAGGATAAAATACATAGGCAAGTCATGCATACCGCTCGACGATTGATGAATGAAGACGGTATGGATTGGGAGGAGGCATTAGAGGCGGCCGTGGACAGGAGAAAATGCCTATTTAATCGTCTGATCAACAAGCCGTTATTGGATGAAAGCGATGATGATGACGATGATGATGAAAAACAGGAGGAAATGAACACTCTGTAACCACTATAATAGGGGCATAGTATGCGTGTATGTTTACGCGAAACAAAGACAAAATAAAATGATATTGTAAACAATTTTTTGTCGAATTTTATTTATGACCATGCTAAGTTTGGAAATGTGCATCATCTGCTAGTCCATCTATTTCTCCGTTATTAAAAACTTCTATCACATCAAACTCTCTGGGTGTTACCTGCGACACCTCTGTGTTCGATTCTACCAGTGTGTTCAATGGACCTGTCTTTGCAGACATGTGGTCTACAGCCATTTCTGGTAGTAAAGGAGGGTGCTGGGATTTTCTCTTTTAACTTATAAGGACGAGTTCTCTTTGCTCGCTGCTTTCTCTTTTTTTCGAAGACTGTACATGAGAGGCAAATCATGCATTTTAATATATTTATATTTCTACGATAATTGTCTTTAACGCTCAGACTTACTTGTTATCTTTAGTAAACTTCCATAGGTGATCGGGACGAATCACGGTCCTTCCCTATTCTCCATTATCAAAACACCTCATACGCGAAAGAGTACAGCTCACGTTATGTCTCCAATCAATCTCTCTTCTCTCTTTCTCTCTTTCTCTCTCACGAATTGCGGGAAGTTTGCTTCAATGAAGTCACAAATTTGATTCGGGAACATACCCCCTTTTACTGTACTAAACTTAAGACCGTCGACTCGATCCCTCACTAAATATGAAACCGGTTCGTCAGAACTTAGAATAGCCTTTGCAATGACAGCCACATATGTCTCTACCTTAAGCATGTTTTCGTTAGTGATGCTTTTTTGGCTTGCTTAAAACCACTTTTAGACAGTCTATGCTCCATTTCCATTGGTCCATCATTGATTGACACATGTCATAACTATTTACACTCTTTCTTCAAGTAATATAACTTATTATTCACATTTACTCACTCGTTCTAGTCATTTTATTCCTCAACTTTACTCAGTTCGTGGGACTCATATACACTCGCGGTAAGACATTACCACTAACAGATGTGACAGTTTAAAACAGTTTATTACAGTGGTCATTCTATGTACACTCTTTCCTTCTCGTCCTCTTACCTGCTCCTGCGCGCGCGTCCGGAATGCGGTCGCGTAGCGACCGTGGCAATGTTTCCACGTTTTAGTCATGTTTTGTCACATGTAAGTCGATATCATATGAGCTAAATAAGTCTTTGAATTATGCTCCTTGTAATTCTTCCAATCGCTTTATCACATATAGATGTCGAGGATTTGTGTAAAACGTGCTTGTATATAGGTACTTGCTATGTTGCCTCTCTTTTACCGCTTTTATTTTGTGTTTAAACGGAGTATCCAGGAACGCTTTGATTGTATTTATCTTCTCTTCGACCTCTATGTAGGGATGAATTTCAATGAGATACACCACTTGTCTGATTAGATGAAATCGAACTTTCTTCATCATCACTTTGGTCCCATGTATGATCATACCATTCCGACCCATACCTACTCTTATACACCCATTGCTAGATTTCCATTGGTCTATCATTGATTGACACACGTCATAACTCGGAAACAATTTGGACAGACAGGTCATTGACTTTGATCCGAAAAACATGTAAGGATGCTATGACTTGATTAAAACTTGATGGACTGATAATAATGAGACTACCTGGGTTACAGCGCCTGCTGGCATTTCGTATTTTCCCCCGGTTTGTCTGCTCTATGGTACATTTTTCCCCAGAAATGGGAATGTTCATGAGCATGGTGCTGCGTTTTTGAATACCCTTTTCGTTCAATTTTTTTCTGATAATTTTTTTAAACGGGAGATTTGATTATTTCTCTTCGAATCATTGTCATTGAATTGCATCGATGTATCGTTGTTGTTTTCCTCACTTGTGGAATTTTGTATAGAATTTAAAACACTTTCGTCACTGCTGGTGATCACACTCCCACGTTACAGTTTATTTTTAATCAAGATTTGAAAGTAAACCTCTCCATTGAGAAAAAAGCTATCGCCTGTTTATACTTCGAACGACCCATTGTTCATTTTCAGAGAATTTTGAATACTCATGAACTGAGTGATCACCATCCGAACTATTTTCATTTTATTGAAGTAGGATGAATTATTAACATTCTATCATAGGGTTTAGGCGGAAACAAACCTCTTTTATTCTCGATTTTTTTTTTTACACGATACGAATGCTAATGACATCTTAAAATCACTTTTAGCATTGGAAGTATGAGTCGCCATCTTGCATTGTATTGTTTCCATTGTTTGTCTCACTCTGATGTTTGACTGTTAGGGTTTTTATTTTCATTTTAATACGGGTATACGTGGGTTAGGGAATTGGGCTTAGGGTGAGAGCTAGGGGTGTGGTTGTGTGAGTGGCTGCAATAACTCAGGTTCGACTCCTGGTCACGCCAATTTTTTTCCTTTTATTCTAAAATGAACGTTTTTTTGAATATTCATTTTATCTTGAAATCATTTTCCCTCAGGGAGGATTAAACACCACCTTAGGTTTCATTATTTTTATTGTTTTACAGATTAGTATGTCTAACCCGCTACAATTAACCCTGACTCTAATAATCCCCCTTTATACACCTACGTGATATTGAACCCCAAAAATCCCTCGTACACCTACGCAACGTGAATACATTAACCTCGGCCGAGACACTCGGACCCAGACCCCTACGGAATGGCCAGTTAACAAAATAAACCAAATGTTGTACTTAATTCCTCTGCCATCTTGGATTCTTTTGTTTTTGAAAAAACCGTTATGATGTTTTTAAACACCCTACTTACGAAATTTAACCCTAACCCTAAAAACCCTCGTACACCTACGCCACATTTAACCCTAATAACCCCCAAATACACCAACGCTAATTTTAACCCTAATAATCCCCTAGTGTACACCTACGGGATATTTAATCCTAAAAACCACCCTCGCCCACCTACGCGGTATGAATAACTAAATAGACCCCACTCGGTCGAATCAATCGGACCTAGGCCGTGCGGGAATCACCATACAGGCCCCCTACACTACTGCCAATCTTCAAGTAGTTCAAATTAAACAATATTAGCGGTTGGTCACAGAGGCTGACATATCTTAATTTATTGCTATCAATTTTTCTATTCGCAAAGTAACGGAAACATTGACAGGAACAAGATATTGCACCACCAAAATCTTCTCTCCTTTTGTTACTTTACTGACTCCTTAAATTCTACCTGTACTTTGTACCAGGATATTCATTATAATTACTCCCTTGTGATTAGAGCAAAAGTTACTGTTGATAACCAAATAACTTCAAAAGCTCTCCTCTACTTTTCTTTGAAATTCAGTTTCATCTCATATTTTCATGTAACTAATATAAGAAAGTAAAACAGAGAAGGAATATTGAACTTTTTTCCTGTTTGTTTCTACACCATCGTCCATCCAACCTGAGCTATTGTGTTCATATTAAACGCCGTAGCGTTTAACGGAGAGATATTTCAGTATATCGCTAATGTTTCGACTCTCTGTCCCTTTATTTGTTCACGTGGAAGTAATGAGTATTAACAAAAGCTCGTGCAACAATGTAATAAGGTATAATATTAGTGACTTTCCAATAACACAACCGTCGGGCGTTGTCTTATTTTGCAGCAACCTTTACTTTATAAGTCAGCTATAACACAAAAACTAAAGTGACGAGTCGAAGAAGATCTAACTGCATGGACATGTACAGGAAAGCGCTTGTCTGATTGTCTGCTTTGCTGCTTTTCTCACGTCACTGATCTTCCAGCAATAAAGAAACGGATTCAAGGTGGAGTTGAAGTATAGTAAGGCTACCACTATTCCTCTGATGACGACTAAATATGATGATAATGCTTTTCTACGAGCTGTCAAACTTTCAACTATAAAATATGGTGCATAACAAACAACTAGTGCTAGCTGCACCCATAGTGCACTGTACACTGCCTTTCTGTATCGCAAAATGTTCAGTGAATTTGGTTGGCTCGATTGTTGTCGTACTTGTGCCTTGTGATAACGTAAACTGAGGAAAATCTTTGTGTACGAGATGATTGAGATTGCTAAACAAACCGGTACAGTTATGTATAAAAACCAAAAGGCTATGCGTTGATTTAAAACGTAGGATAGAGCAGCGACAGCAGAGAAAACCCAAACGGTAGTTAATATTATATAGGTGCGCTTCAAAGTTACAATTTGTCTGTATCTCAGCCCCAACAACAAGGCGAGAAGTCTGTCGACGCTTATGACCGTCATTGTCAATAAAGATACTCCACATAATCCATAGCTTGTTAAATAACCGACACCTCTGGCGTATCTACAAATATTCCAGTGTTTGTAAACTGAAGAAATCTGATAAGTGGCACTGAGAGGCTGGGTAACAAGACCAACCAACAGATCAGTTGTCGTCAGATTACGGTACAAAAGTTTGGACGGAGGATGAAGGGAAGATTCTTTGCAAAGAGCAAGTAGGATTAGAGAATTTCCAAGAATTGCAGTGAGGGTGAAGAATAAGTTTACCATTGCGAGATAAATTGATGGTTGTTGTAATCTAACTGTAAAAGAGGGAGAGCATACCAGTTCTTGAAATGTTCTTATCTGCATTTCATCTCCTGTTAAATTGTTTGCCGCCATCAGCAACGAAAGATCTGTCGTCTCAACAATATCCACCAAGATACGATTAGTGAAACCTGACTTCCTTAGAAATGATCACATAAAGACTTTCTTAGCGATCACTAAATAACCTACGCAGAACACCGATTACTAAGTCAATTTTTTTTTTCTTTTTTGTCTAGTTTTGCATGTGCCTCAGGCGTAAATTGGCAAAATGACGCAGGCATAAGGCATGTATAATATCATTATCTATGGCTCGACAAGTACTCGCTTCTTACCTGGATAATCTCTTTTTTTACGAGGTTAGAAAATCAATTTGTTTACGTGAGGTTGAGAAGAATCAGAATCAGAATCATCCTCTGTGAGCTAAAAAGGGAAAGTCCTCGCCAGCGACGTTGATGGGTTTTAGATAAAATTGAATTCGCGACATTCTCCGAGTAATTAAAATCAAACAATGTTGCCGTTATGCCAATATTTCTTAAAATGTTTGAATTCAATTTTAATTTTAATTTCAATTTTTAATTAATAAAGCTTCCAGCTTTTTACTTTCCTTTTCTCTCCTTAATGGCGGAAACGGTGACAGAAGCAAGATATTGTGCTCGCTTTTGTTACGTTATTTATTCCTTTTTGCTTTCATTCGCCATCTTCACTTATTCCAGAACATTCAATGTAATTAGGTCTAATGATCTCCAATGATCAGAAACAAAGGTAATTTTACCTCCCACTAACAGATAATTTAAAAGCTCTCCTTTGCAACTCTTTCAAATTCAAGTTCATCCCACACTTCCTGTTACTAAGAAAACAAGAAAAGGGAGTAATATCGAACTCACTTGCCGTTTCTTTCTCATGCGTGGAAAACGCTAAACGCCGGAGTGTAAAAGATTGGAAGACATTTTTGATTGCAAATTTAAATATTTGAAGATATTTTGGCATATGCGACCAAAAGTTAACATTGAACAGTTTCAATAACTCGGCGATTATCACGAATTCGATTTATACAAAGCCGCGATTTACATCTCTGGCGAGGACTTTGTACTGTACCTTGAACTTTCCACAAGTTACCTTTGTAACTTATCCTAGTAATAACAGTTTATCCAAGTATGAAAAGAAGTAGCGTTTATCAAGCAGTGAAATAATGATATCAGCTGACAGATTTCTTATGCTTGCCTCAATTTGCCATTCATGCCTGAGGCGCAAGAAAAAGTTTAAGAAAAAAGGAATTGTTTTGACCCACAGATGATCTTCTCGCGCAGTTTATTGCATGATCTCCCCAAGAAGTCCTTATATTCTCAGTTTCAAGAAAGTAGGATTTCAGTGGTCATTGCTGGCCTGGCGGTGTTAAGACGAAATGTACTCCGTTGCAATCCTAGAAAAAAACCTTAAAAATAATTGATACCAATTATCTAACAGGAGGTGAGACAAAATCATATTAAGAACTGGTGTGTTCCCCCCTGTTTGGCAGGTGAATTATCACAGCAATCAATTCATCTCCTAGTGGTAAATATGATCCTATTTCTCACACCTATTCGTCGGATGTCCATCATAAACCGGGTTTATGAACACTGGAATCTTTTTCCATACATATTTATTTATTTTTTTTTTATTTAAGGATTTGTACCAAGTACTGGTATATAAACAATAGGACATGAGTCCCCTACTAGGTTTAAATACAAACCCAACCCGCAAAAACTGATCCTATCCCCTCTATCCCCTAAGAAGACAATAGTTAGAAACTAAAAGCTGCAAACCGAGTGGGTATTTAACCGACGACATTTAGGACACATTATTTTAAAAGTGCGATAACTTTCGCCATCAAAGACATCAAGAGTCTGTTAAAGTAAAACACCTTAAGCTTGCGCTTAAAATAGCCAAGGGACTCTGATTGCCTAGCATCAACTGGAATATTGTTCCACAAGGGGATAATTCAAATGAAATAAAAGTCTCGAAAAGTAGATGTTTTGCTCATATTTAGTTTAAAAGTAAAAGCTGAGCATCCTAGGCGAGTCTGACTGGTAACAGGTGAAAAATAATTATCAATCGGTCGGGCTAGATCTATATGTCCATGAAGACATTTAAAGAAAAATATGAGATCTAAATACTCCAACCAATAGTTAAGTGGTAATAGTTTAAGCCTAACAAGACAATCTTTATAGGATAGGGTACTATTTCTAACAAAAAAATGTGTGGCTCTTCTCTGTACCCTTTCTACTAGGAGTAAATTACTTATACTAGACTGAGGTGCCCATAGCTGAGAAAAATAACAAAAATGGGAACGCACTAAGGAGCAGTAAAGTCGCAAAAGTGGGCCCTCGCCAACCAACCCTGTGCAATTTCGTTTAAGAAAACCTAGAAGCCTATTTGCTTTAGCAACTATCATAAGTAAGTGTTCTTTCCAGGAGGTGTCCTTTGCAATTATAATCCCCAAATCTTTTTCAGTTGAGACAACCTCCAAATCTATACCATTTAAATCATAGCTACGATGGGGGCTTATGCGCATAGCTGCGATAGGAACAATATATTACGCTATTAAACCTTTTTCTGTTTTTCTTTTTTTATACCCTATTTGCGTTTTCTCTCTTCATGTCAGAACATTCATTGAAAATATTACCGGTGATCAGAAGGGAAATATAGCCTACTGTATTCTTTGATAACGTTTTCCTTTATATTTTTGGTTAAAATAACATGTCAAGCTAGTTCTCATGTATACGTGGGTGATTGAATAATTTTTGTTGCGATTTACATGAGCCACTAAATTAAAGATCCTTTTTTCACTAGGACAGTTATATTGTATAGTTAGGCGAAAAACAATATTAACTGCGATCTGAAATAAACCTATGGAATGTTAAGAACTATAAATTCTGCAACATTTTATTCTTGCTTTCTATCACAAAATATGGACTGCGGTCTATTATTAAACATTAGTGCGCACCGACAAAACTATGTGCTGGTTTAATAGTTGATGTTCAATTTAGAAATGAATACATTTGCACACAGAGTCAAATATACAGACATCTGTTAGTATTGTTACTTCACAGTAAAGCATAAAACTGTTGTTAGCTAAGTAAAAATTTATTGTCAACCGAGGGAAGATGATCAAGTGTTACATCTGATTCGAAAAACGATCGAAGAACTAAGAGAACTCAATGACAACCGGTAATGGTCAGTTTTGCTCCATATACTCTCCTGCAATTTGTTTACAGGTAATGAAGGCAGCTTCAAATTTTTATAGGCATTATGGACAAATTTCGAATAACCAAACAAATTCAAGTGTATAATTCAAATTGTGACCTGTTTGTATGGCAACAGGATGGCGACATCAAACGCTTTATTCTAGAATGATTAAAAAATGAATGAAATAATAACCAAAAATGAATTGATTGTTGTTGTGATCTATCTGTGAGAAGGGGGGGGGGGGGGGAGAAGAAACATATCAGTTCGTATTTGGGTTTCATCTGTATTTCACCTCCTGTTAAATTGTTTGTCTCTATCATTTTGTCGTTTCTCTCCCCATGAGGGTTACTTGTGATTGCAACGAGAAGAATTTCGTGTTAACTGCACCCGTCCAGCTACGATCACTGAATCCTTACCTTCTTAGAAATGATGATATAAAGACTTGCTGAGGTGATCAAGTATTAACTACGCGAGAAAATCGACTTTGAGGTAAAGAAAGGTCATATTTTGTTTAGACCTTTTGCAGGCATAAATAGGCAAAATGAGGCAAGGATAAGACATCTGTAATATTATTATTTCATAGCGCGAAGAATGCTCTCTCCTTTAATACTTGGATAAACTGTTATTACCAGGATAGGCAATTAAGCTTCCTTGTTTGAAGTTGAGAAGAATCATTATCAACCTCAACAAACTTAAAATGAAAATTCCTCGCAGAGATGTTAACCAGTTTTGGAGAAAATTGAATTGGTGAAAATCTCTGAGCAATTAAAACTAGACAATGAGATACAATGAAATATATGAAGTTCATATATTTTGTACTGCGGTATTAGATACATATGATGCACGATCCTCGCAGTAGATAGCGCTATTTAAGCAATAGCGAAAATCAGACCTGAAAAAAATCAGGCCTGTACGGGATTCGAACCACTGACCTCTGCGATACTAGTGCAGCGCTCTACCAATTGAGCTAACAAGCCAACTGGTAGCAGGCCGTTAAGTTGATTCGTAATAAACTACTGCGAGGATCGTTCATCATATGTATCTAATACCGCAGTACAAAATACATGAACTTCATATATTTCATTGTATCTCATTTATCACTTTGACGGGTTTATTACGAATCAACTTAACGGCCTGCTACCAGTTGGCTTGTTAGCTCAATTGGTAGAGCGCTGCACTAGTATCGCAGAGGTCAGTGGTTCGAATCCCGTACAGGCCTGATTTTTTTCAGGTCTGATTTTCGCTATTGCCTAAATAGCGCTATCTACTGCGAGGATCGTGCATCATATGTAAAACTAGACAATATTACCTTTTGCAGTAAATGGTTTGAACCCGGGGGTAACATGTGAAGGTGTAGTCTGATCGTCCGGGTGAGTGTAGTCCTGAGAAGGACTGTTGTCGGTGGCAGTGACTGACGTTTCGACAACCTGTGCGGAAGTCATCATCAGAGTCAAGTGAGTGATTGTTGTCAGTAGAATGTTCTTATTCCAGTTCGTGTGAAATGATCGGTTGGTTTTGCCGTGATGTTATTGGCTGTAAGACTCAAGTGACGTAAGTCGTTCGTGATTGGTCTGTTTCGGTCTGTCGGTAAAGCTAGGTTGTTCTTTTTCGGTCGTTTGTGATGTTTATGTCGTGAATGAGTCGTTTGTATGGGGCGGGTAGTTGTTGACATCTGTTTAGGGGAGTCTTTTCTAAGTTAGTAAACCAGCTTTCCAGAGTCAGTCGTTGAAAATAGTCAGTGCTGTAGGTTAGGCATTGCGCAGAGTCCCAGTCAATGTTGTGGTTGGTAAGTCGATAGTGTTCAGCAATGTGATTGCTGACATCACCTTTCCTCGTCGCCCGTCTGTGTTCAGTCAGTCTTGTTGTGAGGTTTCTGCCAGTCTCACCGATGTAGGAGGCTTGGCAGTCGGAACAATTGATCTTATAAATCGTGCCCTGTCTGTTCCTCGGTTCGTCTTTGTCTTTAACGTTGGTTAGTAACTGACGTAGTGTGGTGATGGGTTTGTGGGCGACGCGGATATTGAAGGGTAGTAAGATGCGCGAGATGTTTTCAGACATACCTTTTATGTACGGTATGGTTGCTGTAGTCGTAGGGGTTGCGGTGTCGTTTGTTTCGGTAGTGGTAGTGGGTCGGTGAGTGTTTCGTCGGATGAAGTCGTTGTTGTAGTTGTTCTTCGTAAAAACACGGTGAAGGTATTTGTTCTCGTCGGATAGGCTGTCTGTCGAGTCACATACTAGTTGTGCGCGTCGTGTTAGAGTTCTGATAGTTGTGGCTTTGTGTGATGTAGGGTTGTAGGATGACTCGTCTAGTAATCTGTCGGTGTGTGTCGGTTTCCTGTAAACTGTCGTTCGTAATGAGTTGTCGTTGTGGCTTACCAGGCAGTCTAGAAAAGGAAGTTTGCCATTTTCTTCGACTTCTCTGGTAAACTGTATGTCAGTGTTTTGTTCGTTAAGGTGGTTGTGGAATGCGTCAATTTCGTCGTGTCGAACGGCGGTGAATGTGTCGTCAACGTAACGTAACCAAAGCGGTATCGTTTGTCGGCAAGTCGAAAGGGCGCGTTCCTCGATGTTCTGCATCACAATTTCTGCTATAACAACAGAAACTGGAGACCCCATGGCAGTGCCGTGTAACTGTTTGTAGTGTTTACCGTTGTACTGAAAGTAAGTAGACGTTAGGCAAATGTTTAGCAAGTCCATGATGTCGTCTGTCGGTAGCGGTAGTGGTTCGATAGATTTTCGGATTGCAGTCTCAGTGCATTGTAATGCTAATTGAAGTGGAATACTTGTGAACAGTGATTTCACATCAAATGACACTAGTTTGTAGTCGTCAGGTATCTGAACAGTCTTGGTAGCGTTAATGAAGTCTTCAGTGGATTGTAGTTTATGTCTGGATTTGTCGGTTAGCGGTTGTAGTATTGTCGTCAGGTACTTGGATAGTTGGTATGTGGAAGAGCCACAGAAAGAAACAATAGGTCGCATCGGGAAACCAGGTTTGTGTAGTTTCGGCAAACCGTAGAGTTTCGGTGGCTGTGGTACCGAGCACCTCAGTCGATGGTACCGTTGGTTGTCAAAGGCGTTCGTTTTCTTGAGTGTCAGTAGTTTACTGTTGAGTTTACGTTGAAGGGCAGGAGTTGGGTCACGTTTGAGTTCTTCGTAGGTTCGTTTGTCGTTAACTAGTGCGTCCATTTTGTCGTGATAGTCAGTTTTGTCCATAACGCGCCCTTTCGACTTGTCGAAAGGGCGCGTTACGTTGAAGGCGGTTTACGTTGAAGGGCAGGAGTTGGGTCACGTTTGAGTTATTCGTAGGTTCGTTTGTCGTTAACTAGTGCGTCCATTTTGTCGTGATAGTCAGTTTTGTCCATAACGCGCCCTTTCGACTTGCCGACAAACGATACCGCTTTGGTTACGTTACGTTGACGACACATTCACCGCCGTTCGACACGACGAAATTGACGCATTCCACAACCACCTTAACGAACAAAACACTGACATACAGTTTACCAGAAGTCGAAGAAAATGGCAAACTTCCTTTTCTAGACTGCCTGGTAAGCCACAACGACAACTCATTACGAACGACAGTTTACAGGAAACCGACACACACCGACAGATTACAGACGGGCGACGAGGAAAGGTGATGTCAGCAATCACATTGCTGAACACCATCGACTTACCAACCACAACATTGACTGGGACTCTGCGCAATGCCTAACCTACAGCACTGACTATTTTCAACGACTGACTCTGGAAAGCTGGTTTACTAACTTAGAACAGACTCCCCTAAACAGATGTCAACAACTACCCGCCCCATACAAACGACTCATTCACGACATAAACATCACAAACGACCGAAAAAGAACAACCTAGCTTTACCGACAGACCGAAACAGACCAATCACGAACGACTTACGTCACTTGAGTCTTACAGCCAATAACATCACGGCAAAACCAACCGATCATTTCACACGAACTGGAATAAGAACATTCTACTGACAACAATCACTCACTTGACTCTGATGATGACTTCCGCACAGGTTGTCGAAACGTCAGTCACTGCCACCGACAACAGTCCTTCTCAGGACTACACTCACCCGGACGATCAGACTACACCTTCACAATATTACCTTTTGTCGCAAATACCAAAATATCTTAATAGGTATTTGAATTTGTAATTCAAAACTGAAGTCTTCCAGCCTTTTATTGTCTGTTCTTTCCCGACTGTAATTAGAAACAACACAGTGCCCGAAGCAAGATACTACGTCACCGATCCCTTTTTTAATTTTCTTTTTTATACCCTTTACATTCCCCTTTCCCTTACTCCAGGACATGCATTCATTGGGTAATTGTCCAGCATAATCAGAAGCAAAAGTAGGATATTCGAATTCGTCTCTGTGATCCTCTAGACGTTTGGTTAACAATAAAATAAGTTTTCATATCAAGCTAGGTGATTGGATCTTCATGTTACAACTCACTTGTGCGATTAAAGATCCACTTTGATAAAAATAGTCATAGACCAATACTGATGTACGTGTCAACATAACTATGTATAAACCGCGGTCGAAAATAAACCGATGAATAGTTATATTCAGTTCAACTTGTCAAACAACTTATAATTACCTGTTAGAAATATGCGCTGGAAGTTCCATACCTAACAAATGATTACAATCTTTATTTGCTAGGAGTTCATCTTTGTGCTTTGTATTTATGTCTTTAAAACGACGGAAAACGTTATTTGGTAACTTTTAACTCTGTGACATTATCTTCTCTGTGTTTATTCTCAAATGTCACAAAACATGGGCTGCAGTGTCATACTAAACAATAGCGTGCGACAAAACTATGGGTTTGTTTAAATGGAAAAGTTTGATTTTCAAATGAATTTGCATTTAGGGTCAAATGTAAAGACATCTGTCAATTTTATTATTTTACAATAAAGCATAAAACCCTCTCTATAAACAAAAATCCATTGGCAGCTAAAGAATATGATTATGTGTTACATTTAATTATTGAAAAACGATCGGTCTTAAAGAGAATTTCATAGGAACCAGTGATGGCCAATTTTGTTTCAGACTCACCAATAATTTGTTTACAGTTAATATGACCATCTTCACATTTTTATGGCCAATGTCGACATTTTCCGAATGTTTAAACAAATTTTTAGTCCACAAATGACATTAACACTGGCTCGTATGGCAAAGAAGCGTCAACCGCCTCCCAGTAAGCTCAATGGATAGAGCACTGGACTGCTGTGCAGGAGGTCGAGGGTTCGAGCCCTGGCCAGACCAACGTTCAAGTAATTGAGAAGAATATGCTACCTTTCTATAACATCAATAAATGGTTAGATATTCTAGTCTTCTCAGATAGGGACAAATAAATGGAGCTCTCGTCCCTTGCAGGGTTCGGCGTAGGAGACGTTAATTTTCCACGCAGGAGATTACTGTGTGTTGGATGTCCTCCCCTGGGGTGGGATGGGTGGGTTTCCACATTTGCATTTAAACGAGCTATCGCATGTGGTTAAATAAATTACTTACTTACTTACTTAACGTCAAGCGTTTTATTTGAGTACGATTAAAAAAATTGAACTTATTTTGCTGTTCGTAGACAAATAACTTTCCTTTACTTCTCTTGGATTTTCAGCTTTAATCCACTTGGCATTTTCACATCTCTATGAAAATAAAAGAACTTAAGAAGTAAGATATTAACAAAACCTTTTTTGTTTCTACGCCATACGTGCATATATCAAGAGTTGCTTTATTCATGATAAGCATTATGGGTTATCTTAACCCACTACTAAACAACCAGGCCCTAAGGCCCAATCCTCGAAAGTCGGGGTAACGGTAACGGGCCTGAAGACATATTTTAAAACAAAAATGTAAAGAAACAAGAAGAAGGTTCTGTCATTCCGACCAGTTCAATTTGTTTCTTTAGCTGACAATTATATAGTTTTCAAAACTTTCGGCAACCCCATTTTGAATGAAAGCAGAACAGCTTAACGGGCCCGTTAAGTTACCGGGACTTCAAGAAACAGGTCCCTGGTGACGATTATTGAGGCTAAAGGTGAAACAACCGCATCGACTACTTTTAATGATTGTGTTTATTTAATTGTCCTTTTTTCCTCTTTAACATCTGATTTCAGGAAAAAAATAAACCATCGATCTTAAAGAACACTATGAGAATAGAGGTTGGATAGTTTTATTTAATACGCTCATCTACACATCGTTTACATCAACCTAAAATATCTTCAGGGTTCATAAACATTGTAGACAATTGTTCTACAAATATGTGAATATACAACTAGTCTTATCACCGACTGGTATGAAACCATAGGGTTTTAAAGTCAATTGAATTTCTCATAGTAAGGAAAATAGTGATGAATTTTAATTTTCTTCATTGTGAGAAGATTAACCCTAACAGTTTTCCTTCACTACTCCTTGACGCTTATCCCATCTTGTTCGGAAGCGGAAACGGAAATCCCCTTAATTACAGGCAGGAACTTTTATTCGAGTAAAAAACGGTGACGCAATAATACGGTAAGCTAAAAAAGACTCCAACATCCTCGAAAATTGCACTCGACATTGAGGACAAACAGCAACAATAAATATCACAGAATTAAAAGTTTCCAACGTTTACCGTCGTTTTAAAGACAAACACGAGGCACAAGGACGAACTCCTGATAACAGTCGAGCGCGAAACGGACAATAAAAGGCTGGAAGACAGTTTTGAATTGCAAATTCTAATATTTGAAGATATTTTGGTATCTGTGACAAAAGGTAATATTGTTTAGTTTTTAGTACTCGGAGATTGTCACGAATTCAATTTTCTCTAAAACTGGTTAACATTTCTGTGAGGAATTTTTCAGGTTGATAATGATTCTTCTCAACTTCAAACATGTACGCTTATTTACCTATCCTGGTAATAACAGTTTATCCAAGTATTAATCATAAAGGACAGAGTATTTGTCGCGCTATGAAATAATAATATTACAGATGTCTTTTCCTTGCCTCATTTTGCCTATTCATGCCCGAGGCGCACTCAAAAAGTTTAAACGAAAATTGAACTTTTTTACCTCACAGTTGGTGCTCTCGCGTAGTTTAATACTTGATCACCCCAGGAAGTTATTTCTAAGAAGGTAGGGTTTCAGTGATCGTAGCTGGGCAGACGCTGTTAAGACGAAATTATTCTCGTTGCAGTCACAAATAACCCTCAAAAAAAGAAACGACAGAATGATTGAGACAAACAAATTAACAGGAGGTGAAATACAGATGAAAACTTATCAAGAACTGATATGATCCCCCCTTTTTACAGATAGATCACAACAACAATCAATTCATTTAGCAGTGACCGCCGAACTATGCTTACATGACCAGTGACTAGCCTTAAGATTTGAATTAGTTAAGCACAGTTCAAACATGAATATGAAGTTATCAAAGGACAAAACTGTCGCTGACTTTGATCAAGTTACAATACGTCAATATGACATCGACAGAACACTCAATTATTTTTCTCAAAAGTTAAATACATTACACACTGATACCAATAATTTCCATGGAAACCATAAGGGCATACATGATAACTCTAAATTTTGGATAGTATACTTGATTTTCTGTTTTGTTCAAGAGGATATAATAATAAAATTTTGATCAGAGGAAGATCTAACTCCATGGACAGCAAAGTGCTTGTCTCACCTCACTAATCCTTCAGCAGTAAGATGGATTTAAGGTGGATTAAAGGTGGATTTGAAGTAAACGAAGAATTCTGTTATTCCTCAGCTGGGGCCCGAAGCCATATTTTAAAACACAAATCCAAAGAAACGAGAAGCAGGTTCTGTCACCGCGACCAGTCCAATTTGTTTTTTGGCTGACAAGTTATTGTATCGTTTTCAAAACTTTCGGCAACCCCATTTTGAATGAAAACAGAACAGCTTTACGGACCCGTTAAGTTACCGGGAATTCTAGAAACAGGCCCCTGGTGATGATCATTGAGGCTACATTTCAAACAGCCGTAAGACAGACTGGCGACATTCTGCATCGACCATTTTTATTTATTGTGTATATTTAATTCTCTTTTTTTCCCCTTTAACATTTAATTTCAGGAAAAAAAACTATCGATCTTAAAGAGAGCACTACGAGAATAGAGGTTGGATGGTTTTATTTAACACGCTCATCTACACGTCGTTTAGAGCAAACTGAAATCATAAACATTGTAGACAACTGTTCTAAAAATATATAAATATAAAATTAATCTTATCACCGGCTGCTGTAGGGCTAAAAAGTCAATCGCCAAAGTCAATTGCTTTTTCTTAGTAAGGAAATTAATAATGTATTTGACTTTTTTTGGCCGTTAGAAAATTAACCCCACCAGCTTTCCTTCACTATCTCTGACGTTTTATCCCATCTTGTTCGGAACCGGAAATGGAAATCTCTTTAAAAGCAGGCACGTTTATTCGAGTGAAGAAAGGTGAAACGGTCATTTACGGTAAACAGGAAAAGGGAAAAACGCTAACATTCCCGAAAATTGCGACTTAAAGACTGAAAGCTAAAACTCGCGAAAATCGTACGCGTAACTTGTTGGCGAAGTCTTCGACAAAGCTGAAGAAGTTTCAAAGCACGTGCTAATCTGAAAACTATAAGATATGTTGGCATCTCTGACCAAACTTTA
The DNA here is from genome assembly GCF_964205215.1 of Stylophora pistillata. Classification (NCBI taxonomy): domain Eukaryota; kingdom Metazoa; phylum Cnidaria; class Anthozoa; order Scleractinia; family Pocilloporidae; genus Stylophora; species Stylophora pistillata. The sequence continues at coordinate 16,563,261 of NC_142529.1, forward strand.
CTTTTGTATAGTTTTAAGCATTCTTAATGCAAATTCACTTTGAAATTAAACGTCACCAATTAAACAAACCCATAGTTTCGTCACACGCAAATGTTAAATGAGACAATGAATATCACAGTAAAAGGTTGGAAGACTTCAGTTTTGAATTACAAATTAAAATATTCGAAGATGATTTGGTATCTGTGATAAAAGGTAATAGTTTTTGGTTTTAATTACTCGGAGATTGTCACGAATTCAATTTTCTCCAAACCTGGTTAATCTCTGCGAGGACTTTTTGTTTTGAGTTTGTTGAGGTTGATAATAATTCTTCTCAACTTCAAACAAGTAAGCTTAATTACGTATCCTGGTAATAACAGTTTATCCAAGTATTAGGAAGAAAATTGAAAAAATAAAAATTTGCTTCCCTGTCTGAGAATATAAATAGGCTTGTTGCTATGAAGTTTTACTTCCGCTTCAAAATATTTATCTGTTGGTGACGTTTAAAGCGTTTTTAGTGTTTTTCTCACGTACCATTATGATAATAAGATATTAGAGTACCTTTTTCTGCTTTACTAAACAGGAAAGCAGTTAAAATTAACTTTCAGGCTGATCATAAGAAATCGTGCGCTGAAGCTAAAACCCATTGAGATATCTTGGCAAAGATTTTTGTAGGGAGCCGCAGTTTTCACATCGTATTAAATGAATCTTAACGAGTCCATAAGAAATTCTTACTGCTTTCATCTTCCAGATCCAGTTTTTCAAAGAGCTCCAGAACGTATCACAACGAATCTCGTGACGGCTGTCATCAACATCCTAGCTGTTCCAATCGCCATTATCGCGAATGTACTGATTCTTGCTGCTATCATCAATTGCAGTCGTCTTCGATCTCCCTCCAATCTACTGATAGCCTCGTTGGCGCTGTCTGATGTATTAGTCGGCTTAACAACCCAACCAGGATATATCAGCTACAGGCTCTTAGAAAACCAACATCAAAGAGTTCCATGTTGTGTAATGGTTCTGTATAGTGTGGCTTTCTACATTTGTTTTGGTGTGTCTTGCATGACCTTAACCGCAGTCAGCTTTGAGAGATTTGTAGCAGTTCGGTTACCTGGCAGATATATCACATTTTTCTCTCCAAAGCGTGTGGCAGAATACCTCATGGGAATATGGACAGTGAACATTTTACTGAGTGCTCTACAATGGGCCAAGATAAATCAAGAGGTAAGAGGTCTTCAACTTATTCTATGGTGGATTTCTCTCCTTTTTTCGACAGCAACTCAGATTGATACACTATTTACTGTGCGTCGATATCGCCGACAGCTTCAGGCAGAACATCAGGCTTCTATAAATCTAAGAAGACAAAGAGAAGTCAAGGTGGCAAAGGACATCTCCATCATTGTTGGAGTTTACTTGATTTTAAACTTTCCTGTTCTTCTTGTGACATTTTATCATCAGACTCTGGGGTTGAGATTAGAAACATACAATTTTTACAGCTGGGCAGAAACATTGGCGTTTCTTAATTCCTGCTCAAACCCAATAATTTGTGTTTGGAAAAATCGAAAGTTTCGTAAAAAGGTAACAAATATTTTGATCAGAATATTAGGACCAGGAGTGTAGGTTAACTTTGCCTACGGGTAGGACTGTCGACAGTATATTCACCTTGAAACATGGGAAATGACGGAGACTAAAATATTTCTTGTTAAATGGAGAATAATAATAAACCTAAATGGAATCAAATCGGATTCTCGCATATTCAAGTGAACGAAACAGACCACCTTTCTTTCAAAGTGAAGGTGTAGAAGGAATTTTTACAGTTATTACTTAATAGAGTTATGTCTAAACATGTTCTGTCACTTAACTGAAAGGTGCGTCTAGCTCAGTCTATTTTCTGTTAAATTAAAACTTCCTCACCATAGGTGAATGTATGATTATATTACATTAACTAGTTTTTCGTATATTTGAGTTTTTCGCTAATTAAAAACTTCCTCTAGTCACCTGCAAGAAATTTAAACTTTGTAGTACCTCCTAATGGTCATGTTCTTGCTATAGCGGTTAATACTCTGTTATTAAGATGTGTTCCTCGAAAATCTTTGGTGAATCTGTTCTCTTTTTAGCAAACATTTTAAGCTAGTGGAAAATTATTCCTTTAAACCAAATTCATCAAAGCAGGAAGCGCTATTAAAGAGGATATTAACATGTACTCGTTAAACTTATCTAGAGGCGAGCATGAATGTCCTTATAAAAAATATATGAACTTCATATATTCATTGTATCTGATTTATCATCACGGGTTTATTACGAATCAACTCAACGGCCTGCTCCCAGTTGGCTTGTTAGCTCAATTGGTAGAGCGCTGCACTAGTATCGCAGAGGTCAGTGGTTCGAATCCCGTACAGGCCTGATTTTTTTCAGGTCTGATTTTCGCTATTGCATGAATAGCGCTATCTACTGCGAAGGATCGTGCATCATACAAATTTAATTGTCCTCTATAATCATAATGTTTCTGGATCCCTCGCTTCCAAGGATTTTTTTAGCAATTGGCAATGAGCTTTCCAACTCTTTTTTTTCTGAATTCTTAGCGCAAAGCTCAGGATGATATAAAATTAATTCGAAAACTGTCACAATGGTAACATACTTAATTAATTTTCGTAGATGGAATATCATCGCCATGTAGTTATTTTTTTCTCCTTATACCTTGTGCCTTGTGAACCGTTTTAAGTTTTAATACATAACATTCCCTTGGCAAAGACTCTCTTCCGAAAAAGCCCATGTCGATAGCTTTAAGCTGCATGATTTAGTTGCAGTGTGACTAGAATTATCGGGAGTAAACTATTTTTCCTAAACACGCATATAGATCTACCTTTTCCTCTACCTTTCAAAATTTGAATGACAAATGTTACGCCGCTAGTGGCGGTCACCTGTTCTTTAAAAACAGCTATGACCGGAAACTGCTGGTGGTTTCCTTCAGCTGACGACATGGATATTCCGTTTGATCGTCTCCGATGATAATACGGCCATAGAGGAAAGCTGATTCCAGATTTCATTGATGTAAAGTCATTTCAGAGTCGTTTTGTATGGTCTCAAAAAGAGACCAGAATAAGTGCTTGTGATAAAGCGAAAATTAACAACCTGAAACTTTGATGAAAAACCTAACATCAATCGAGTAAGTTATAAAAATATCGTATGTCAAACGTTCACTTGACGTGTGCTGTCAGTTTTGAAAATTACTTTGAAACCCAAAATAAATAGTCAAGACATGAAAAAAACACTGGGAAATATGAAAGAGAATCATTATAATAATTGTACAAATTAGCATACAAAGCGTTTATGAGAGTTTCACCAGCAAACTATTTTCTTCAGGAGATCTTTGACTTTATGAAGAATCTCTCTCTTTCCCAGCAACAAATAGATGGATTTGAGCAGGAATTTAGAAAAGCCAGTGTTTCTAGTTTCCCCCAATTCAGGTTGGGAGCACCTGGGTTTTTACATTAAATTTTCCGAGGGCAAGGGATGATAACGTGTATAGTTCCAATTGGACGCCAATCTAACTCAATTTAATCATAACGCGCGCCCTCAGTTTTTTTAGATTCTGTAGCGCGAAACGATGACTATCAGATAAAGAAGTCCCGCCCTGCTTTGTTCCGTTCAAGAAGACTTATGAAGCGTAAGGTGAGTGAACTAAGAGTAAGGAGGAGGGGGGGAGGGGAATACAAAGTTACGGCCTCTTCCTGCTTCTTGAGTGAGATAGGACTTCTGCGTGTTTTTTTGGGGTTTTTTTTTTTGTTTTTGAGCTTTTAATAACATAGTACGCGACAGGTGTTATTAAAAAGTGTGACAGCTCTTGCATTAAAAGTGTGAACAAGCGTTTTACAAATTAAAGTGCGGCAGCTCATCGTATTACGAACTGAGATAGTCTGAAATTACAACGCACGACAGCTCTTGCGTTAACAAATGCGACAAGTGTTATTGATAAGCGCGTTTCCGGGGTATTGCAAAGTGCGACATGTGCATCTTATCAGCGAAATGTATTTTTTAGCTAAGTCAATAAAACTTGTTTACTTTGACCTCATTTTAAAAGTCTTCTCAAAGTTATATCGGCATTTTTTTTAAAGTGCATTTATTTTCCACATAGCGTTATCAGTATACAGTACCATCTGCGACACCAAGTGAAAATTTTAAGG
>NC_142529.1:16567620-16575120 GCF_964205215.1 Stylophora pistillata
CCGAGGGCAAGGGATGATAACGTGTATGGTTCCAATTGGACGCCAATCTAACTCAATTTAATCATAACGGGAGCCCTCAGTTTTTTCAGATTCTGTAGCGCGAAACGATGACTATCAGATAAAGAAGTCCCGCCGTGCTTTGTTCCGTTCAAGAAGACTTATGAAGCGTCAGGTGAGTGAACTAAGAGTAAGGGGGAGGGGGGGAATACAAAGTGATCTTGAGTGAGATGGGACTTCTGCGTGTTTTTTTTTTTTTTTTGGTTTTTTGTTTTTGAGCTTTTAATAACATAGGACGCGACAGGTGTTATTAAAAAGTGTGACAGCTCTTGTATTAAAAGTGTGAACAAGCGTTTTACAAATTAAAGTGCGGCAGCTCATCGTATTACGAATTGAGATAGTCTAAAATTACAACGCGCGACAGCTCTTACGTTAACAAATGCGACAAGTGTTATTAATAAGCGCGTTTCCGGGGTATTGCAAAGTGCGACATGTGCATCTTATCAGCGAAATGTATTTTTCAGCTCAGTCAATAAAACTTGTTTACTTTGACCTCATTTTAAAAGTCTTCTCAGAGTTATATCGGCATTTTTTTTAAAGTGCATTTGTTCAGTTTCCACATAGCGTTATCAGTATACAGTACCATCTGCGACACCAAGTGAAAATTTTAAGGGGACTCATGGCTTATAACTCTTCGATGGAAAGTCTAGAGTCATCTTGTTACCACCTTCCCGATCCTTCTTTTCACGAAGTATCTGAGCGTTATACGATGAACCTTGTAACAGCCCTAATCAATATAGTAACAGCCCCTCTTGCTGTTATTTGCAACCTTTTAATTTTTGCTGCTATCATATTCCGGCTTCGAACACCATCAAAACTTTTCATTGCAAGTTTGGCCCTCTCGGATGCCGTTGTTGGTCTTATAGTTCAGCCGGGTTACATCATGTACCGACTCATGGAAAATCAGCATCGTTCTGTTCCCTGCTTTGTCAGAATTGTCTATGCAAATGCTTTCTACGTTTGTTATGGAGTGGCCTTTATGACACTGGCTGCTATCAGTTACGAGCGGTTCGTAGCGGTTCGTCTTCGGGCAAGGTACAATGCTGTGTTTGCCCCCAGACGTATACTGAGATATTCGGCGATTATCTGGCTTGTCAATATTCTTTTTACAAGTCTGCAGTGGGCTGGGATAAATCGGATCTCAAGAGGTATGCATTTGGTCACTTGGTTCTCATCTCTTGTTATCGCTGCAGTGGCAAACGTGGGAATCATTTTTAATACGTGCCAAAATCGAAGACGAATGCAACCTGCCAACCCTAACCTTCCCGAATGGAGTCAAAGGCAGAGGCAACGAGAAATGAGTTTGACAAAAAGTGTCTCCTTCATCATTGGGCTCTACTTGATGTTTAACATGCCTGTCCTATGTGTAAAACTTTATTCCTCGATATTGGAGAGAGACATCAAGACTTACAACCATTACAGCTGGACAGAAACTCTTGCTTTTCTCAACTCGTGCACGAATCCAATGGTGTGTTATTGGAAGAGTCTGGAAATCCGTCACGCAGTCAAAGCACTACTGAACAAAATGTTTTGCAAATAAATAGCGTTTTCGTTTGAAAGCGAGGGAAATGCACCTGCAAATGAGTTTGCTGTATATAATTCATTCGTTCGTTCGGTATAAATTTAGGAGAAGTACTGATTAAATAATAATAAATGTTATTTAACCAGGGTGACCTCTTCAGCATAAAATGCTGATATCAATAAGGGCCCTGCAGCAAAAACGAAAAAAACCTTAATACAGTCACCAACTTTAAAAGTAATTAAAAAGCTTGTGATCTATGGAATTCTAAAATTCGAGTTTTAAAAATCATGACTGAGTTGACACCCTTCAGTTTATTAGCAATATCATTAAAAATTTTCGATCTATTAAAATAAAAAGACTTCCTTGCCGTCTCAGTTCCCACCTTGAGAAGCATTAAGTTCTTCCCACTTCCCCTCGTGTTATGGATAGTTCTAAAAACCTTAAAAGAATCTTTAAAAAACATTGGAGGGGATCCCTTTAAGCATTTGAAAGTTAAATTAATAGTATGCATGTCACGTCTCATAGACAAGGAAAGCCACTTTAATTCTTCTAAGCGTCTAAATCTTTGGTTTTCAAGACAATCTTTTCCGCCCTTCTCTGTGCACGATCTGACATATTCTAACCTCAGGTCTATTTTCCCAAAGCTGCTCCATGCAACATTGCAATAATCCATATATAGAAAAACAAGAGACTGATAGACCTTGTTGGTTGATTGTTCTTAATTCTTCCAAGGACACTGATGATATTACACGGTGGCGAGGAAATGAGCGTATGTCACATATAATACCGCCAGTTAGGCCAGATATGACAAGTCTCGTGCCTTTTAGTGTTCCCGCAGGTCTAAGAAAATGAAAAATATGATTTTATAACGGCTATACGGGGGTGAAACAATTAGCGCTTTCACAAAAACGCATTCATCAGGTCTTGTTCAATGTTGTCTTTATATGTCTATGAAAGTATTTAGAGATCGAAATAATTCGAGGTGAACTAATCACGAATTTTCAATTCAAGAGTGTTCCCAAATGAAGGAAAGACAATTCACTTATAGTCGACTGCCATAAGAATATCTTTGGACTAATTGCACACTGATTCTTTTAACACAATTTTTCCTATAATACATAATATCACGTGACACTTACGTGACCCAGGCTGACTCGGCAGTTTCCTGATGAAGGCCGTGTGACATGGCCGAAACGTCTATCGTTCGTCTATAATTTTCCAGTATTTGAATTATTTTCTTTTTATCATATTCTCAGCTGGATGACTGATACAATTCAAAGCCAAGTTTTCCTATATTTCGCTTTCCTACCTCACCCGGAGGTTTTTGCTTTTTGTCTCTAAAGTAACACACGACAAAGGTTTCTTCAATTCATGGGTGTCATTCCAGACTGAAAGCAAATCTGTTTTCAATACCCCTCTAAACATTTCATTGTGTACGCCTCAAAGTAAACCGAGCAATAGTTTGCCCTATTGGCACTGTTTGAATTCAAATTTGGCATCTAAGTAACCGGAAGGTTGTCAAACTTCCATCTTGAATATGGCATAATCAGATGAAATACGTCATGTTCTCTGGGATCAGTCGACTAAACTACAACCGTTTCAGCTTGATGCCGTTGTTCCACAGAACACTTTTTAACCAAATAGGTTCAAAATCCGGTCCCAGTCCCGCGAATGTGAATCACCAGATCGACGGTCAGTTCTCTTCTTGAAAAACTGTAGAACGACTTTCGACAGCTGCACTTTTACCAACTTATAATTCAAATCTACTTCCTTTTCTATGTGAAGCGTGCCATAAAAGTCTAACTAAAGGGCGTTTCTTATTTTTGACTTTATCATTAGGTAACGGGAAAGTTAATCATCCAAATATATTAACCGGAGAAGGTTGTTTCCAAATAAAAGTGAAAAAAAAAAAAAAAAAAAAAAAAAACTACAACAACAACAAAAAACAATTATCATACTTCCGGAAACCAAACGCCATTGATCCTAATACAACATGACTAAATTTGAGATCACCCATTATGTTTTCAAGCAGCACTGAGGATTTTGATTAGCATAATTTAAACAAAGCATTCCCAAGGCTATATTTTTATTTCCTCGCATACTGCACAGCTTTCTTTACGCTGGCAATGCTGCTAAAAAAAAATTTAGCCACATTTTTTTTTTCAGCTGCGACACGATTAGGCCTGTCTAGGTTGGCGAGTTTTTAAAAGCTTTTCGAATAAATATCCGCCTCTTTGTTAAAGAGCAATCACTTAATGGATTTAATCTTTTTCTTACAATGTAAATTTATCTCAAACTCAAACTGCACTAAATGGACATTTCCTGCAATGGGCATTACGGTTAATTGTTTTGGTACAGGGCACTAATGTATTAAGATATTTCGAATACAATAAAGCCATTGCAGCTTTGATCTTCATTCGAAGTAGTCTTCAGATAGTATGGGAAGTGGCCTCTGAAAAATGGAGAAAAATAACTCCGAGCAAGAAATTTTCTGTTTCTATCTTGGTGATCCATCCTTCAATAAGCTCAGGAACGGTTTACAGTCAATCTTGTTACAGCCATCATTAACACTGTTACAGCACCAGTCTAGTCGGCGTTATTACGAATTTACTGAACGTCACCGCCATCTTCAGCTGTCCTTGTCTACGAATTCCCTCTAATCTATTGGTAGCTTCATTAGCGCTTTCTGATGTATTCGTAGCTTTAACAGTCCAGCCTGGGTATATCACATACAGGTTCATGGAAAACCAGCGTCGATTAGTTCCTTGTTTTGTGAGGATAACCTACAATTCAGCTTTTTTCATTTGCTTTGGAGTGTCTTTTATGACTTTGAGCGTTGTCAGCTATGAGCGCTTCGTGGCTATTCGACTGCATGTTAGATACAACGAGTTTTTTTCTTCAACACGTGCAATTAGATACGCCCTGATCATATGGGCTGTGAACGTTTCGTTAACTTCTCTAAAATGGACTGCATCTGACGGTTTGGACGACGTCATTATCTGATGGAATGCAAATTCCTCTTGACGGTGTAGTCTCCAATAGACCACGAGTAAAAACCAATCAGAATTCATGTAATTCAAATTATCATATTATGAAGGATGGTAACAAAACTGATTGATGCACAACTCAGGGAATAAACGGGCGAGAAACTTGCAAATGGCCGAGCGCTCAATGCGATGCGGATTTAAAATAACGAGCACTATTATTCTTGAATTGTGTGAAACAAAGATCTTTCACCAAATATGCTTGGGTTGAAACTTGGCAATGGGAAGTTTAACATAATCGCCGGATTCTAAAATATCCTAATGAGCTTTAAACTTCAGCAATTGTGCTGGAAATTGTAGGTTTAACAATTTTTGCTTCAATGCAGAAGTAAGTGGAGTTCTCACTTATGATACTTTTTTTATTTTGATTGGTTAGCATAGGTAGGAACAATAGGACGAATAGAACAATAGCACAGGTAAGGAGAACAATAAGCATAGGTAGGAGAACAGTAGCATAGGAAAGAACAATTTCCTCCTTGATTCTAATTGAGTATTTCTCTTCTGTTGGCGAAAAACTAGCGTTATATGGCGTTATGGCGAAAAACTAGCGAAATATCTGCTAATTCCATGGTTTTTCTCAGGAATTAGCTGATATTTCAAGGAAAAAACTGCATGGCATTCATATACTTACTAAAGGCTATCTAGATGCAAAAGACGAGTAACTGATTTTTTTCAGCTTTGCTGAAGATTTGCCATTTTGTTTGATTCTTGCACGGATCTACTCTTAAGGTTTCTTAAGTTGCCTTAAGTTGCCTTAAGTCGCTATTGGTTATGCAATGTTCAAGGGTTCCACCCCAATCCCAATTGACCCCATTCACTCCACTCTAATCATAAGGATCAGAGGAGGAGGCATGCTGGCTGAATGGTTAGTGCACTGGACTCCACATTAGTCCAGTTTTGGTGTCTAGCATTATGTTCTCGGGCAAGATACTGTAAGCCCAAAGTGCCTGACCTTTTCCAGGTGTAAATATGGGTATTGGTTGGCAGAGGGGAGGTAACCCTGCAATGGACTATGAGTTTAATCATTGTTATTGTGAGGTGGGCAATGGCTTCCATATACATAAAAACTCCATGTGAAAATAGTCATGCACCTCTCTGGCCCCTATGCTGGCATGGGTAATTCCTACATGTAGACAATACTGATGTTGGGAATATGACAATGTATAGTCTTCCATTTTCTTACTAAAACAACTACCTATTTAAAAAAAATTTCTGTTTTGTATTTCATGATAAAAAAAGTTGATAAAAGGGTTGACACTATGTATAATCATCCTATTGAATCACATAAAACCTAAAGTACCAGATCATCAAGATAAAACGATAGAAAGGTATTCAGGAGAAAGGTTCAATTCTTGCCACTCACTTATACTTTGAGCAGTATAAATAACATTATCAAAAGTCAACTAATGTTAAGGACTAGCCAAAAGGCTCATTTTTTGATTGATTATTGATTAGTTCACTAATTTCAGAATGATCTTAGATAGCCACATAGTTACAATGCTTATCTGTCTTTCTGTATTTCTATTGGTTTTGTAATCGGACCTTTCAGCGTCACCACGCGCATATAAAAGGCAAATTTAGCGTCCCTTTAATCAGTTCTTCGTAAGTTTTGAATAGCCTTGGTAAACTTTCGCCCTTTCGTTTTCTCAACCTCTGGCACAAGCGGGACCGATATAGCCAGATCGATCGTTCGATAGATTGATTAACTGTCAGAATAATCGTTATTTTCGTCATTGATTGTGGTTCGTGGTCGATTGCCTTTCAAGAATAAAGATTCGTGCAAACAGTCAACTTTGGGTTGCCATTTCGATCAGTAAAATAGTCCCAAACACCTCGTTAACCGCGTTTTGGAGCGACACGCCCTTGAACTTGAGAATTTAGATTTTAGTCGCCGTAAACGCTACAACTAAACTTAACAGAAGCAAAATTCTATCCACTCAACTTACCCAGAGTAAAATGACAAAAGTGGGCCATTTCTCCAACATAAACCCATTAATCTGTATGAGCTACTCCCTATTAAGGTAGATCCTGGACAAAATGTTCGAGTCCTCGTTTCGTTATGACGTTTCGTCGTGTCCGCACTCCGTTACTTCTAATGGAGTCGTTGTTTTCCGAGTTCGACTCGTAGAAACTTCCAGTTTGAGTCGCCGTTCTAGAGGTCGACTCATCGCTTCGTGGGTTCGTTTCGTCGTATTGTCAGTTCGATTCGTCGGCTTGCCTCTTTGACTCGTCGTTTTACGAGTCCGACTCGTCACCGACCACATCGGTTCGTCGTTTTGTCGTTTCGCCGTTTTGTCGCTTCGCCGTCTCGTCCTGGCGTTATATCGTTTAGTTATGTCGTTCCGTCTTTTCGTTATGTCGTTTCGTCGTTTCGACTTGTCCACTCAAGAGGAGCTATAATTCAATCTATTTTTTTTTTATCTACTTTTTTATCTATTTTTTATTGTTTTATAAGGGAATAAATATATTACATTTGCATAACTTAACTAACTAAACTTAACTTAACTTAACTAACTTATTTAAACATAATCAACCACTACCCACAAATAGCATAGCTAGTCTCGGCGGGCAGTGTGTGGACGCTAAAACATCCTACATAAGTTTACGGTTCAACAAAAGATTCAATAAATATACAAGAAACAGAAATTAAATATTAAATCATTAATTTAAAAGCAGAAATGACAGTATGAGATAAAAATACAGAAATAGAAACACATGACAATAAATAGAAGAATACATATGTTATACACTACTATTAACTGGATTTAACTTTTGACACATCATTGATTATTCGTTCTACGTCAACATAACTATCTTGAACTTGAAGATTTTGAAATAATATTGTTGTTAGCTTTTTCTTGAAAATATCTTTTGGAA
>NC_142529.1:16577620-16641667 GCF_964205215.1 Stylophora pistillata
TGAGACATGCGCAATATTCAAACTAAATTACATGAAGAGTTACTTAATTCCATACACTCTTACACAAATCATTAATGTGGTACCTAATATTTGCCCTCTGCCGAATGAAATGGATCCTTTGACGGATTCCGAATGAAATGGATCCTTTGACGGATTCCGAATGAAATGGATCCTTTCACATGCGCACTATTCAAACTAAATTACATGAAGAGTTACTTAATTCCATACACTCTTACACGAATCATTAATGTGGTACCTATAATTTTCCCTCTGCCGAATGAAATGGATCCTTTGAAGAGCGACTTACGCCACAGCATAGAATTCGTCTTGAGTCGAGTGAATGATCGTTTTCATGAAAGTGACAATGGAATTGAACACCTAGTAACACACCCTGACAGAGTCTTCTGTATTCTAGCTCGTGCATCTTGGCATCGTTTGCTGGCAGTTTTGAAAATTACTACTATGACTTCGAAACCCAAAATTAATAGTCAAGATATTAACAAAGCACAGGGAAAAATGAAAGACAATCATAATAACTGTGCAAATTAGCATACACAATTAATTTTAGCGTTTCACCGCCAAACTATTTTCTTCAGTAGATCTTTGACCTTTTGAAGAATCTCTCTGTTTTTCTAGCAACCAATAAAGGAATTTAAGCAGGAGTTCAGCAAAGCCAGGGTTTCTGCCGAGCTGTAGTGGTTGTACGTTTGTATGTTTACCCCCAATATCTGGTGATAAAATGTCACAAAAAAGACAGGAAACTAAAAAAAATGAAGTAGACTGCAACCACAGTCGATATCTGTTTCGCTAAGGTCACTTCTCTTTGTCTCTGTATCTTTTCATTCGCCTGAAGTTGATCTTGCACTTGTCGATGATGTGTTCGCACAGCTACTAAAGCGCCAGTTTGGGTCGCAATTGAGACAAGAAGGCAAAGGAACCAAAGAGTTAGATGAATACCTCTCATTGCTTTATCTATTTTAGCCGATTCCAGAGCAGTCAAGAATATATTCACCGTCCATATCCCCAAGGCATACCTCAGTACTCATCTCGTACTAAACATCGTGTTGTACATTACCCGTAGACGAGCAGCCACAAGACACTCATAGCTGCTAGCGGTTAAAGTCATGAAAGAAACACCAAAACAAACGTAGAATGGAGAGCTATAGATAAGTCTTGCGGAACAGGGAACTGAACGATGTTGATTTTCCATAAGCCTGTAAGTTATATAACCTGGTTGGACTGTTAGGCCGAAAAAGGCATCTGACAACGCCAAAGTCGCTAGTAATAGATTGGAAGGAGTTCGTAAACGAGGGCAGTCCAAAATGTCGATCACAATCAGTGCATTGGCGACAACGGCGACTGGAGTGGTAACGATGGTGATGATGGCCGTTATTCAGTTTACAAGAAATCGCTCCGAGACTTGATCAAATAATAGATGAGGAAGATAAAAACAAGAAGGTTTATCAGAGGAAATGTTCGAATTCATGATCACTTACTGCTGCCAGACTGTAAACTGACTAGTATCTTTATTTTTGTGTGTCAGGAGACATTACGTTTTTGGGGATCTTTTATAGTCATTCTCTCCGATTATTAATTCCCATTGGTTAAAGTCAAAACATGTGTATCCTTTATTTTTAGCGCCATGCCGGCAATGACGTGCTTTCACTCGACCTAAAGTGGTCAGACTATAAAGAATTGGCCCAATTTATCGCTTGTAAAGTCTGGTTCTTTCTGTTTAATCCAGGTTGAGAGCATCTGGGTTTTACATTAAATTTTCCGAGGGCAGGTGATGATAACGTGTATGGTTCAATTTGGACGTCAATCTAACGCACACAATCAGTTTTTTCGAGACTGATGAAACTCGAAACGACACTTATCAAATAAAGAAGCCTTGCCGTGCTTTTTTTCTGTTAAAGAAGCGTCAGCTGGGCGAACTAAGAGTAAGGGGAAACAAAAGACAAAGTGCTTCTTCCTCCTTCTTGAGTGAGATAGTACTTGTGTGTTTTTTTTTCTATAATAATACGCGGCAGGTGTTATTACAAAGTGTGACAGCCTATCGTATCTCGAATTGGATTGGTCTGTTTTTACAGATCTTGCATTAAAAAGTGCGATACGTATTTTTACAAAGTGCTGCAGCTCATCGTATTACGAATCGAGATGGTCGAAAATTACAACGCGCGACAGCTCTTTCTTTAAAAAATGCGAAAAGTGTTATTAATAAGTACGATGGGTATTGCAAAGTGCGACAGGTATTGCAAGTGCGGGGGAACATCCTATCTGCGAAATGTCTTTGTTAGCTCAGTCAATAAAACTTATTTACTTTGACCTCATTTTTGAAAGTCTTCTCAACGTAATATCGGCATTTTTTTTAGTGCATTTATTTTTCATATAGCTTTATCAGTATACAGTACCATCTGCGACTCCGAGTGAAAATTTTTAAGAGAACTCATAGCTTACAACTCTTCGATGGAAGGTCTAGCGTCATCTTATTACCACCTTCCCGATCCCTCTTTTCACGAAGTATCAGAGCGTTATACGATGAATCTTGTAACAGCCATAATCAATATAGTAAAATATCCTCTTGCTGTTATTTGCAACAATTTTAATCTCGCTAGAAAGTTTGTCGGCTGCAGACTCCACCCTACACAAAAACACAACTGCCTCGAGAAGATTGTTCGAAAATAAATAACATTGAAAAAGCACTAAAAACAAGACTGACTCTCCGTGTAATAAACGTTTTCAACTGATTGATTGAAGTTCTCGCTGCTTCAACCATTGCTTACCTGACTGTCGGTGAATAGTGTAAATATCTAGCGGGTTAGCAAGTTGATAAAAAAACTCCACCACATTCTTTCCTCGTTCTAAGAAAAAAGCCAAATGAAGCTAAAATAATTCTCAAATGAAGCTAAGATGATTTACTGAGTTTTGGCTGCCGTAAGAATGTTATTGGATTACTTGCACCCTATTTCTTTTTACACAGGCTGTTCTTATATTTTCGCTTTCCTTCCTCACTTCGAGGGTTTTTGCATTGCGTTTCTTAAAGAAATACGCCACAAACGTTTCTTCATCTGGTGCGATATCAATCCAGAAAAGCAAAATTGATATATTCTAAGCACCTCTCTGACCATTTTTTGTGTGCGGCTCTAAGTGAACCGAGCCATGGTTTGCCCCTATTAGTACTGTCTCAATTCAAATTTGGCATCCAAGTAACTGGAAGGTCTGTTGTCAAACTTCCATATGGAAAGTGGCATGACCATATGAAAAAAGTCATGTTCTCTTGGAATCAACCGATTAAACAACAACCCTTTTAGCCGTTGCTGTTGCTCCACAGAACACTTTCCTGCTGTCCTAAGTTGGAATTCGGTATTCCAGCGAATGTAAATCACCAGAAGTCCAGTTATCCTCGTGACAAACTGTCAAACGACTTTCGACAGCTGCGTTTTCACCCACTTATAATTCAACTCTGCTTCCTTTGCTATGTCTAGAGTGCCATACGAGTCCGAATAAAAGGCATTTTTCATTTTTGATTTGATCATTAGGTAAGGAAAAAGTTGATCATCCAGATGTATTAAGCGAAGAAGGTTGTTGAAGAGCGATCTCATTTCGAACAAATTCTCTCACAATTTGTGTCAGTTCTTCCCTAACATCACGCCCTGATCCGTCTTCCGACGCCATCTCTATTAATAGGCGTTAATGGTCGGGGCACTGGGTCCGCAATACAGCGTATTTAACTGGGGACTGGACGGGGATTTTGTGGAATGACGATACTTTGAATGTCCGGGAACTTTCGAACACTTAGTCATAATAGAAGGTATGTCATTAAATAACAGAAATGGAAACAAAAAGAACCATCATAATTCCGGAAACCTAACGCCATTGATCCTTATGAAACAGGACTTAACCATCATAATTCCGGAAACCTAACGCCATTGATCCTTATGAAACAGGACTTAACTTGAGATCGCCATTATGATTTTAAGCAGCTCTGAAGTTTTTTATTTTAATAATTCAAACAAAACAGTTCCAAGGCTATGTTTTCCTTTTCTTGCATGTTGCAAATCTTTCTTTACACGGGCAATGCTGCGGACGCAAAATTAGCCACAGCTTTTCCAATTGCGACACGATAAAGCCAGTCTAGGTTGGCGAGTTTCTAAAAACCTTTTTGAATAAATATCCGGCTCTTTCTTAAACAGCAATTACATATTTGATTTAATTTCTTTTTCTTTGAATAAAACTTCACATCAAACTGAAAATGTACTTGCCGACTTGTCTTAGGATGGCCATTACAGTTATTTGCTTTGGAACAGGGCACTAATGCATTTAAACGTTTCGAATACAATAAGGCCATTACAGTTTTGATCTTCATTGAAGAAGTCAAAGTATAGGAAGTAGCCTCTGTGAAATGGAGAGTAATAGCTCCGAACAAGAAAATTTCTGTTTTCATCTTGGTGATCCATCCTTCCATAAAACTCATGAACGGTTTACAGTCAATCTTGCTACAGCCATCATTAACACTGTTACAGCTCCAGTCGGCGTTATTGCAAATTTACTGATTGTCACCGCCATCTTCAGCTGTCCTCGTCTACGAATTCCCTCCAATCTGTTGGTAGCGTCTCTAGCGCTTTCTGATGTATTCGTAGCTTTAACAGTCCAGCCTGGGTATATCACATACAGGTTAATGGAAAACCAGCGTCGATTAGTTCCTTGTTTTGTGAGAATAGTTTATAATTCGGCTTTTTTCATTTGCTTTGGAGTATCTTTTATGACTTTGAGCGCTGTCAGCTATGAGCGCTTTGTGGCTGTTCGACTGCGTGCTAGATACAACGAGTTCTTTTCTTCAACGCGTGTAATTAGATACGCCCTGATCATATGGACTGTGAACGTTTTGTTAACTTCTCTAAAATGGACTGCTATTGAATCCGTAATCAAAAGTATCCATCTGACGGTTTGGTCAATTTGCCTTCTTGTTTCTGTAGCAACGCAGATTGGTGTACTTTATGTTGTGCGGAAACAACGCGGACAGTTCCAGCTGCATCTGCAAGGCGCTGCAAATCTTCAGAAACAACGGGAAGTCAAGCTTGCGAAAAACATCTCCATCCTCGTTGGGGTGTACTTGATTTTCAACTTTCCTGTGCTGTTTATTTTTATTTATGATCAAGTATTTAGAGTAGGTATACCTTACAACCACTACAGTTGGACAGAGACACTCGCCCTACTTAACTCTTGCACAAATCTATTGATATGCTGTTGGAAAAATAGAGATGTGTGTGGAAAGGTTAAAAACATCTTAAAGAAGCGACTTTGTCTATAGATAATAGATGTTTGATGGATTATAAAACGAAAAGAATTATTTGTCTAAAGACTAATGTTAGAACTTTGCCAGGCGGGAAATGAAGAAAGCCACGCTTAATGGAGAGCGCTGAGAATTTTTACCTGTCTTGTCAAGTTTTTGTTTATGCTCTGTATCTTTTAATCAACTAACTACTTAATTTTGAAGGCAGAAGATTAAAAAAACGCTAGCGAAAGGCAGGGGTCGCACAGGCCTTCTAAACACTATGGGTCAACCGCCTTTTGCTTTCCGGCTTACCGGCGTGTCAACTTACTCAAGGTAGAGCTATTCATTGATCAAGTGACTCCTTTAATTGCTCTTATTCAACTGTCCTTCATTCAGTGATCAAGATAGTTGATTTACCATACAGTACTCACGATAAGTTAATTTGCCTTTACTTAGGAAAGTAGATGAACAACATGATTGACCGTTTTCACACTAGAGACGGATTATTCGTCTTAGTGTGAAAACGGTATGGTGTTCATTTTGGACGGATAATCCGTCTAATTCTATCCGTCCGATCTATAGACGGATAATCGGACGGATAAAATTAGACGGATTTTCCGTCCAAAATAAACACCGTCTCGTTTTAACACTAAGGCGGATTATCCGTCTCTAGTGTGAAAACGGCCATTGAGTACATATAGGATATTTATTTTTTTCTCAGTTCGTGAGCGGGCGGTATTCTACGAATCCTGCAATCTGATCGGTTCCGAGAGCGGGCAGTATTTTCTCGATCCGGCCCGCTCACGGCGGGCGGTATCAGTTTCGCTTGAGTCATTTTGCAGAGCATCTCAAGCTACGTTGCAATTTTTCACAAATATATCTCATTTTGCCAGCTGGGCAGAATGTTTTGAGCAAAAGACTTCGGTCACGACCTTTTGGCGATAAATAATATCCATTCTTTCTTCTCTCTCGCTTTCAAATCACTTTGGTTTTTCAGCAAAAATTGATTTCGAAATAAATTTTGTGGTACTAAATTTGTTTTGAAAATGATTGAAACGCGGCCTAGAAACGATTTGTTATTTTAATAATCCTTCACAAAAAATAACTCTGAAAGTTAAAACGAGAGGTAGTTGCAGTTAACGATTACGTTAATCAATGTGACTCTCAATCGATAATATCTGAATTCTTCAACACAATTTGTTCGTTTGTAAAACATTGAGCGAAGTTTTGAGTTCTTCTATAAATACACTTTCGCTTATTCCTTGCAAGGCACTTGAATTTGGACATTATTACCGTAAATTTTACAACAGTAACCGAGGGAATTCGATAAATAAAAGTCGCGTTAAATCCCCTTTTGTCTAGCTGGAAAGAGTCTTATTGACTGCAGCTTTTCGGTGAAAGAAAAATCGATTTACACGCAGCATTACAGAAAACAAACAAGCAAACTGACAACTCCAAAGCACACATCTGCATCCACTTACAATTTGACTTTCCGTGACATTTTAAAATGGAACAGAGGTAAATCTTCGAAAATTAATTGTCGTTGGAAATAAACAATACTTTTCGTAACATCTTCGAGTGTTATTTTGTTGTTGTTTTTTTTCTATGGGAAGATCGTCGTAAAGTCATTTAACTCGTGCGTGTTTGTCATACCAGTGCTGTTGTTTATTCAAAGGCGTACACTTTTTTCCCCTTCAATTGACAGGCGTCACATCATGACAGTCACTTATCAAAATATGTTTCTAAAAAGTTTGCTTGGAAGCCTTTTAGTTACCTTTACAAATAAAAATGTTCCGGTAAAAGCTTTCCCTTTAACATGGATAACGTCTGTTTTCTTTATCATCCACTCGTAATTGTAGCCCTAAATCATTCGGGTTCTTATGGCAATCATTTTTTATGTGTTAGAAAAAAATAAAAATGTTTTTGACCGACCGGAGGTCAGTATTGGGAAAAACTGTGCCCGAGGTCTTGGATACCGCCCGAGGCCATAGGCTATGGTTAGCCAAATGTTGCAAAATTCAACAACTTGCATATTTTTTATTCAACAACTAATATTTATGCTCAACAAAATATATTTTTATTCAACAGTTTACAGTTATATTCAACAATTTAAATTTATGTTCAACGAAACGAATTTTCTTTTCATATTCAACCAAAACTATTTCCATTCAACAACAATATTTATTTAACTTCAATAGCTATATTTATTTTACTCAACAAAATTAATTGTTGAACTCCAGTCCAAACTTTTTACTCAACAAAAAAAATTATTCAACTTCTACTATGCATAGTTATTTAATGACATACCTTCTATTATGACTAAGTGTTCGAAAGTTCCCGGACATTCAAAGTATCGTCATTCCACAAAATCCCCGTCCAGTCCCCAGTTAAATACGCTGTATTGCGGACCCAGTGCCCCGACCATTAACGCCTATTAATAGAGATGACGTCGGAAGACGGATCAGGGCGTGATGTTAGGGAAGAGCTGACACAAATTGTGAGAGAATTTGTTCGAAATGAGATCGCTCTTCAACGATCGGGAAGTAATACCTCGTTGTTAACGAGAACGCGCGACCTTATAGCAAGTTCAGCAATATCTGCGAGCCGAGAGATGACAAATTCTCTCGCCCCGGGCATCGTTCCATCTTTTCCCGCCACAGCCATCCCGGTTCCTTCTTCTTCGTCTTCTTTTCACAAGGGAAAAAAGAGGCCCGCAGCTGCAACAAATCATCCATGGGGCCTCAAAGGTAAACAGGAGAAACAAATGAACCATAATCTTCGTATTGGAAGGAATGGGTTTCAAGTTTGGGGGTAGTTTGGGGGTAGGGACGGGGGATTTTGTTGAATGACGATATTTCTCTTTTTGTTTTATACGACACTGCCACCCACACAAGAAATATGGGAAGATCTTTTGATGTGGAGAGAATTATTACCCGGCGAAAATGTGACTCGGTAAGTCTTGTTAGTATTCGTTTTACTCGTCGTGTTTTTAATTATTCCCCGAGTCGGCAAGTAGTTTCTCGCGTTATTGAAGTATATATATTCTGTATATAAATGTGAGTGTAGGATTATGATTACTTGTTGAAATGGAGATGATGGCCACTGGAAGCTTGCAGCTGGGAGCCACCTAAAAATCTTATTTTTGGATTTGCTAAGGTTTATTAGAGATTGCAATCTTATTTTTCTAAAAATAAAGAAAAATTAATAGAGAAGAGTAATACGGAATTAAGCAATCTTTACTAATTTTTCAGATCTTTCTTGAGGCCAACTCAAATCAGCGATGAAAGGCTTATAGAAGGAAGTCGGCGATTTACCGTTGGCATGGTAATTGGTCTAAAAAGTTCCTCACAAGTCTCACCCTTTTTATATGGGGATCTGGAATTGGACATATGGCGCTTTGTTTCACATGATAAAGGAATTCCTTCAGAGCACCGAGGGCATTTTTTATTTCAAAGAAATGACTTCAGAAGGTTCAAATACCTTCCCAAACGCTCGTGGTACTTTTTGAACGAACATGGAGAGGGATTTGCCATAGACTAATCCCGATTAAGATAAAGCCCGTGTTGTCATGGTCCCCAGTTCATCGTGTTAACAAAGATGGGATACTCCACAAGGTTCCTAGGTATCCCTTGGAAAAGCTATGTGTTGAAATGGAAAAAAAAGCCATGCAACTTAGAGAATGTTTTTATGTATTGCAGTGTGTTTGTCTCACAGTGCCCTGCATCAACAGCATAAAAAGTGTAACTGTGTAAAATATTCCATTTTGTAATTTGTTAATTTGTGAAATGAATGGAAATTCATAGTCTAACCTTTAATCTAATAAAGGCTGATAGTTTCTAAAGAAACTGTTTAGGGCTGCGTCTGTGGGGGTAACGAAATAATTTACCTAACCATTCTAAGCAACCCATGGCAATCTGCGTTCTTTCCTTACACTTAGGTCGCACGGAAAGCCGGAAAACTATTGAACAAAAAACTCATCTTACAAACCGGCAGTCTAAATCCTACAGGTATCAACGAACGCTTTTCATTCCACTAATTTATTCTTTTTTTTTCTCGCTGCCATGTTCCCACCAATCACGAAGCTCCTTTTTTTGCCATTAAAAGCCCACACAACCCACAATTCCTCTATTCGCTCCGACGAAGGGCTAGCGCTCGAAACGTCAGCTTTTATAACCTTAACGGTGGCCAATTTACCATTTCAACTTTAATCTAATACTTGATGTTTGTTTAATAAATTGTCAATTAAACTCAGAGCCCATCTATTGTGGCATCCCATTTATTGGACCTCTGGGGGTGAATTCTCCGGCACTCACCATTCAACTTTTCAACCTCTTTGATTGATTTAGAATTCAAAAATACCTATTTTGTGAAGCAATTTGTGGTTTACATTAATTGAGAAATGATAATTGGTTGATGTGGTATATGTATTCTGTGGTAAAGCAAGAACAATATTTGTTTGATTTCTTGAAATATTTTTTTTCCAAAATAGTTTTATTGCACCTGTGGATTTTTGCTTTGAAATTTATTCTGTGTGATATCTCTCTGATGGATGAAAGTTTAGAAAGAGAAATTCATACATCTAAATTGATTTTTGGTCACAATGCTATTATTTTTCAAATTTATGGCCAGTCTTATTTGTTTCTCTGGTTGTTGACTTATTTATTTATTTTTTTTTTATCCACTGATTGAGCCCATACCTTTTAAAGAAACAACTCCTTTAAACTTCCTGGTTTGGATATAAATTACTCTAGATGAATTTTAGTGTCCAAGCTTTTCAATGTATGTATGGAGTTTATTATTTTCAGTTACAAGACTGTCAATCTTTGCTTTTGCCACAGCAAGATCTTCACTGATATCTTTGTTGGAAGCTTCATATACAACCATTTTGTTGTACAGCTCTTAATTTTCTCTCAATGCTGCATCGACAGCTCTATCCTTAATGCTTTTATGTCTTACTGTGGTTTCCAATTCAGATATAGTTAAAATTTCGTCTGCCCTCAGGGAAAGCTAGTTCGCTCTGCTGTATATCCCGGTATGATTTCCCATTTTTTCTTTTAAATCTATTGTTGATGTCCCCACAGATGCCCTCTAATCTGCTGCAATCCTCCTTTACTTTAGCAGAATACTTCGTAGCCAAGAAAACATTTGGTAGATCAACATATCTACAGCTTATTTGGCCTGTTGATGCAGCTTGCTTCGCTTCGTACAAGTGTCGCAAACAGTCATATTTGATGATTACTGTCAAGAGTATACCTTCAGAGGAAACACTTTGCTGGCGAACATATTTTAAGCAACGATCATTCCCGACGTCACTAACAGCGTTCTTAAACTTCTCCACATCAAGAAAATTAAACGTGTCTGACATATCTTATCCAACCGTTAAGAATTCTAAAATATTAAACTAAAAGAGTTAAAAAAGTTCCGGTAGAAAGCGGTGAAAGTAGAGAGGAAATATATTTTCTTTTTCCCGCGAATGTTTGAAGTTACATAGTTATGCTGATCAATTTTACCGTCGGTTTAAGGCATGTCCCAAGTCCCCTAGAGCATTAGAAAGCTTGTTTTTCACTGAAAATTTTGATACCAAACATGGCAGGGTTTGAGGCAAAATACGAGTTTTTTGCCCAAGAATACGACATGTGATTCACGGGTCAACACAAACGAGATGCTCGCGTGACATTTGATATCTTTGCTTTCGGTAGAACTGATTTGTGCTTCTGTGAACTGTTTTTAAAGGCAATTAGCAGGGCGAAGAAATCAGCATGGAGAGTGAAAATTGGTGAAATAGTACCTCATACGGTGCTTTTCCTCAAGAGATCGCAGCACGTGGTCTATCCCGATTATGTTGACCGCTACGGCGCATCAAAATCTGGTTCGACTACAAAAATTGTGTTTCAAGCTTCTGAAATACAGAGCATTATATGAGCCAAGCTTCGAAAATAAACATCGATAAAAAGCAGGGCCAGTAACATTCGTCTGTAAAAGAAACTTAATCAGAATATCCGAGGAAACTTTCAAGATTTCGACACGATCGCTGCGCTTGTTCCCGGTAAGCCAGAACTTGCTCAATTTTATTTTGTTTTATTTCTGCCATACATTTCCTTTAAGAGTTTGGCGGCCATATTGCCAAGTAAACCCGCGCGTGCGCCGTCGCGATGTCCGGTATTTCTGGCCATGTATGGCCGTACAGTAGTAACGCTATGTAACGCAATACACTAAACACAACAATCATGGCGCAGTGCACTCTGGTTAAAAAGCTGCAATGCATTCCGGTAAAAAGTGGTGAGTTCGAAAAGTCGCATCCCCTATATTCATTTCCAATCCTGATTATGATGCTATTGGCTTGCTAAGCTCGCTGTGCAGCAAAAATTGATTTTAATGTGGCCGTGCTTCTGCTTCATTGTGTAGTACAGATGGCTTCATTACGATGAAAAGCAAATTCCCATTAGTGGTTCCGCCTTCCAATAGGTAAGAACCAATCAAAATGCGTGTATAATTTAGCTTATCCTGTAATGAGAAATGGTAACAAAACTGATTGGTGCACAATTCAGGGAGTCAAACGATTCGGGAGAGAAACTTGCAAGTGGACGAGCACTCAGTGTGAGGCGGATTTGAAATAAAGTGCACCCTTATTCGAATTCTTGAATTATGCGAAGTTCTTTCACCAAATACACTTTGGTTGAAACTTGGTAATGAGACATTTAGCGTAATTGCTAGATTCTAAAATATCCCGACCAACTTTAAACTTCAGCAATTGTGCTGAAAATTGCAGGTTTAACATATTGTTGTTCCAATGATTGGTTACCATTGGCGATTACAATTTCTTCCTTGATTTTAATTGGTTTTTCACCTGTTCGATTTGATTTTAACTGGATTGATAGCATTTTTAAGCTTAAGGGTCGAATGTTGTTTGAGAAGTCAACTCCAATACAAGGAAGGGCTGTTGGGAAGCAATTAGATTCGAGTATTTTAATATAACACCCTTACATTAGTCGTTATGAGGTAGACGACAATTACGGAGATGAGAAATGTAATTTGAAAATCAACGGAGAAGTGAAAGATGACAACATTGCATTGCATGTTATCATGTTGGAGTGAGAATAAGGCCAATCCAAGAGTGCTTCAAATTGCAAAGCCAGGGAACAATTCTGCTGACAGCTGTTCATTCTATATTACTTTCGCATGTAATCGATTTGCTACTTTTACATCAACCGAACAGGCGTCTTTGAATTCGCTCAAACGCCCCTGACAGCCTCCGACCGTACAGGCCGATGCTTACGACAATTTAAAAAACTATGCTGGTCGGTCGCCCTTTTTCATCTTGTGTACCTGCGCTTTACGATCGTAAAGGTTTTAGAAAAAAACTGTATGTGCTCTTTTGTTCACACAGCCGTAGCATTCTGGTAAATTTCTAAGAAACTAGGCATTTGCACGTTTATCTTAAGCTAAGCATTTATCTTAAGCTAAGCATTTATCTTAAGCTAAGCATTTAACTTAAGCTTAGCATTTATCTTAAGCTAAGCATTTATCTTAAGCTAAGCATTTAACAAGCTGCAGGGGAACAACTGCTCCCACTACAACTAGAATTATGGGATTTATGACGATGAATAGTTAGGAAAAGTTTCATGAGCCATTTTTTTTGCTTTTCCTTGCTGGGCTGAAGTCAGTCTACGGCGCTAAATCCCAAAAGGGAGAGTGCATGAAATCAATTTTATCGTTATCCGCTTTTAGGAACGTATCATACTAACATTTTTTTAAAAATGCAAGGTTATCAAGTGTTCAGTTGCGCGGTAACGAAAAATCATACACCTCATTAATAACGAAAATGACTACGAAAAGCACTAACAAAGCAAAATCCGGGTTAAAGATGCATATTAATTAACTGTATTTTTCTTGTTTTGAAATTGTAGGTTTGCAGATGTTAAATGTTCTCTGTGACAAACAACTTCTGCATAATAGCATGCTTTGGTCCCTCGATATAATTTTCATAATTTTCCAACTGCGCATGATGGACTCGAACACAAGTTGAGAATATAGAACTTTGAGAGCCATCCAGCTATGGCGTTATAATTCTTTTTACCTTCTTTAGTATTTCATTCACAAAACACTCTGTCTAATACTGCTTTGACTGCCTGCCAAATTTCACGACTTTTCCAACAACACACCAATGGATTTATGCATGAGGTGAGGAAAGCAAGAGTTTCTGTCCAACTGTAGTGGTTATACGTCTTGATATCCTCCTCCAATATCTGGTGATAAATTGTCACAAGCAAAACTGGCATATTAAACATCAAGTAAACTCCAACGATAAATGAAATACTTCTTGTTATGTTTACTTCTCTAGATGCTCGTCTTCTGCTCCGGTTTTCTCTAGATAGATGACGACTTGTTGGTCGCACGCGAAAACGATTTTGTCGAAAACTCAAAATAATTCCAATGTTTGATACTCCAGCTACAACAAGACATATGAACCAGGTAATCAGATGTATGCCTCTTGAGATCTGGTTTACCCCAACCCACTGTAGACTTGTGAAAAAAATATTAAGGATCCAGATAAGCGCCATATACTTCAGTATACGTCTGAAGGAGAACACAGCATTGTACCTCGCCAGAAGTCGAACTGCAAGCAATCGCTCATAACTGACAACAGCTAGTGTCATGAAGGCCACACCACAACAAATGTAGAATGCATTTGCATATACAATTCTGACAAAGCAGGGAACGGAGCGATGCTGATTTTCCATGAGTCGGTACATGATGTAACCCGGCTGAACTGCAAGACCAACAAAGACATCCGAGAGGGCCAGACTTGCAATCAAAAGTTTTGATGGTGTTCTTAGCCGAGAGACGATAGCAGCGAAAATTAAAAGGTTGCAAATAACAGCGAGGGGGGCAGTTACCATATTGATTATGGCTGTAACAAGGTTCATCGTATAACGCTCAGATACTTCGTGAAAAGTTGGATCAGGAAGGTGGAAGCAAGATAAATTGCTCTCGTTCATGTTTTCTTAGAGACTTTCCACTGCTACATTATAAGAAATGATACTTTGACATTTAAAGCAGAGAATCTCACTGTTACACAAATTTTATAGAAAGAAAATTCAATATTTAGTTAAAAGACAAGATATGTGTTTTTTTTCCATGAATGTTTGTAAATGAAACTTCTCGAAATGAGGAGCAAGATGACTTAGACAACCAATGTTTCAGATGTTGTTTGCTGTTTCAGTGACATCTAATAAAACTCGCTTCCGTTCCTCATTAATTTCTATCTCAGTGGAGAATTGAAACACATGTAATTCAAACAATGGTTTTGTTGATATCGAACCTCTTCTAATTAATATTTGAAGACTTTCAACTGAGCTAAAAGAGTTCACAAACCTTTGTTTCGGCTTTTTCACGCTTCCAGATGCCGGCCCATCATGCTTTTTTTTTTTTGTAATTTTCCCTGAGGGGAGAGTCATCACACAGGTTGAGGTAAGTTTTAATTGAAAAAAATCAAAGCATTTTGATTAATTCAAACTAAGAGATTAGATATTTTCAAATATGGATGCAAAATTATGTCAGGACAGAAGTATTTGAACTTTTTTTTTTAATTATCCTTTCAGGAAGCGAATTTTCTCTTGTTCATCTACTCATATCAATCTCTTTTTAAACTTTAGCTCCCTGATAAGTTGTATTGTTTGTGGACACGAGGCAGCTGAAATTTCACACAGCTAAAAACTTAACTGTTTCACTTTAGTCACTGAAATTTTTTTTCTACATAAGGTCTATGATAATTGTTCTCTCAAATCCACTTCGTTCTGACTTTAAAATCAGGGAAATTGATAAATTCTTCAATATTTCATCGAAATTTTAAAGTTATCATAAGTCCTTTGTAAGTCAACTGCCTCCATGCTTTTCTTATTGATGGAAGGAGATTGAATATATTGCACCTTAATTTTTTTTTTTTTAGGTATTTTCAAGTGCTCTCAATTAAAATGCGTTACTTAACCGAATAAGCCCTATTTAAAGTATATGAACATCATGCGAACCCCCCCCCCCCCAAGAGCCAGCCATTGCCATTCCTCAAGTCTCGCTGTTTTTAAAGCATAGAAAGGTCGCTTAAACATTTAACATCCGTTTCGCTGGAAAGCTGTTTTAAACGGTTTGATCCACGCATACTCTGGGTCTCATTGAGTGATAATCTATTTGAGCTTCACCCTTATCAAATAACGCACTTTATCATGTAGTTGGCAGCGCCTGTGGGCAATATGAACAAATATTTCGCAAAGCAAATAAGGTTCTTGGCTTACTTAAACGCTCAGTAGGCGGTAAAAACAAAGATATTTTTTCAAACTTGTACAAAACCTTGGTTCGTCCAATCTTGGAATACGCCTGCCCGGTGTGGTCACCACACCTCATCAAAGACATCGATGAAATTGAGAAGATACAAAGAAGAGCCTCGCGAATTGCTTTAGGTCAAAGAATACAAGAGATGGCGTATACGGAGAGGTGTAAATTCTTAATTGGAACTCTTTAGTAGAAAGGAGAGATTTCCTTTTCTTAGTGGAATGTTATAAAACTGTATTCAATCTAAATGGATTGAATTTCACCGACTATTTTGAACTTTGCAAAAACACTAAGTCGAGATCTAACCACTCATATAAACTACAACTCAAACTCTCAAAACTGAACTGCTACAAAAATTCTTTCTTTGTCAGAATTATCAAACCCTGGAATAATCTTCCTATTAATGTATTTAATTTTTGTGACAGCCCTAACGTTTGTGAGTTTAAATCAAAATTGAGGAAACATATGAATATATATTGAATCGCCATTTTATATTGATATTAAGCTGCTTCTTATTTGACTTTTTTATATTTTTATTAACTAGTTCTGTAAGATTTTTACATAAATAGGAGACCCTTGATATAGGGCCAACCTCTGGGTTTCCTTTTTCTTAATAACTATGTATTTGCATGTTGTTCTGAAATAAAGTATTGTATTGAATATGTAGCGAATCTTGTGTTCTGGTTGGCTAACCGAGCAGGCAAAATGGGCTCATCATGCCCGCTCGGGATTGCCCACTTTGATCCCTCGCAAGAAAAGAAGTGCGTGGAGTGGACTTACAAAGTTCGCAGCTTTTGGGCAATGTCAGCGATAAAGTCGCATAAAGCGGCAGAAGACAGTCAAAACAAAGAAAACATAAACGACCTTTGTGGTTTCAGCGTTCTACAAACACAGTTGGCTTTCTTTCCCTAGTTATCGAAATATACAAGTCATTCTTGATTCTAATTAAAGCGAAACATTTTTTTCTGTATAATAAATCCTATATTTACCAAGCTCGTTTGATCAAGATGGCTGGGTATTACAATCGTCCCTCTTTTTTGCGTTTTTAGAGACTTCGACTTGTCTCGATCCATAAAAACACAAGAAAAAATGAGCCAATAATGGTCCAGGCACCTTGACCTCACCCTTGGTCAACAACGCTTTATATAAATCTTCAGCTCCTAATCTCAGTGCACATGGCTCGCCAAATATCATTATGTTCCATGTGAGCGACAAATGATTCTTTAGCTCTCGAAGGAAACGCTAAAGATTCCAAAACCACCGCCACCGTAGTGTTTTGTCGAGTAAGTAGAGTCGAGAGGTTGAAAATCGGGCAGTTTATAATCCCTTGCTATGCTATAGTTCATAAAATGGATAGTTGCAAAACAAAACGATTCACAGACAGGTCGGTCCGTTTTGTCATAAGGGAATCATATAGCATTCCCTTTAACAGAAGCACATTGTTACAGCCAAATTATATCCAGATCTCTGTTGATTAGTGGCACCAACAGCCTTGAAAATTCTGAAAGGAAATTGGAAGAGAGGCGGGTGAAAGGATTATTGAATTAGACAGATCATGAGGTCTATAAAGGTGTGAGAAATGTTGTGTAGTACACTTCTTTAAAAAACAGCAATATGTGGTGTTTCATTATAATTCAAGATAAAGGTGAGAGATTAAATTGTCTGCAGATACTTTAAACTTAAGGGATCCCTTCAATAGTTTTTGAGACTCTATCTCAAACATCTCCTTTGTTGATAGGACGTTTTCGTATGATAATAAAAAATTCGGCATAACCTCAAAGCTTTTCAGAGGGCTTAAGAGCCACTGACTGTAAATATCGAGAATCCGCCGACAGTTGCAAAATGTCGTAATTCGTTTTTTTTTTTTTTAAAGGACCCTTTTAATGAGCCTTTTTCGAAAATTATATCAAAAAGTTCTAACGCGCTTTTTTTTTCTCCGAAAAATCGAAAAGTTCAAAATCGCTTAAATGGCCGTTGCTCTCCCCCTCCCCCTTAAAGCAACGAAAAATTATGCAACTTCGGCAACTTCGTACGCTACAACGCGATGTAATCCCACTTTTAAATTTTGTGCTAGCAGATTGTTCTTTCATCTCTTGGAAAATATTAATTTCTTGCTATGATGTTCCGTTTAAGTCTGAATAGTGACCAGTTAAAATCAAATACTTCGCGTCTCTTTCGCGGAGGTAAAATAAAGGTCAACTTCAGTGGCCTATGAACAGGTCTGCCATATATACTTATAAATTATAATAGACATCACCTTAAAGCTTTATTCTTGTATTTTAATTCATCCAGTTCTATATCTTGGCCCGCCATAAGCGGCGCGTCCAGGTTTAAAAAAGTTTGGGCTACTTTGTCAAAACTGCAATGCGAACCACTGAACAACCGTCACGACCTATTTAAAGGCCTTCAAAAAGGTCTTGTATGACAAGAGGTCAAGGCCAATCTTTCAGCTTGGCCAGAAATGTACCAGGTGGTGTGCGCAAAACTGATTTCGTTGCATCATGATCATAAAATAAAACTGGAGTCATTTGCATCTTGATGCGTTGGAGTGAACTTCTCCGATGGTAGAGAGCGTGAATATACGTGGATTGTAGTGGATATTCACTTTCTGTTGCCGTTCCTTCGAAAGTTAAAGCGTTTGACGGGCCGGGCCTGCCCGGCTCTTCTCATTCCTCCGTAACGAATTCGAAAGAAAGATTTGAAACTGCAATCTGCCTAAGAATCTCGACACATTTGGCAACAGTTAGACTCTCAACTGATGTCGGAATGACTAATTTCAGAGTCAGAAATTATATTCCTAGACAAGAGTTATTTTACAGGGAATTGACCATTGACATGCAAACGCACATTAAAGAGACAGAGACCTTGTAATACACGGAATTTTTCAACCGAGCATAAATACGGAATTTGTAAAAGGAGAAGCCCCACGCCTCCTAAGAACAAATTTGTCGCGCTTCACGTTTAGTAAAAACGTACAGTTTCAAAATACCCTTCCAGAATAGAGGAAACCTTGATGAGAATTTTGAGAAATGTATCTCTAGAGTTATTACTTAAGGAGAGAATAATAATAATAATAATAATAATAATAATAATAATAATATAATAACTTGTATTTATATAGCGCGCATATTTTGAACTCCTGGCGCTTTACAACGCTGTACGGGGGACTTTTACCAGACTGCTAAGCAGTTTACAATCAAATAAAGGCGAATACGACAGATGCCCCCTCGCCCCAATTCCCAGTAACCAGGCCAGACCACGTCACAGTAATCTCGTGAAGTGGGTTCTTTAACGTCTCCTGCCTGACCAAATTAAGTAATTAATAGATGCAGGAGACGGGACCTCCATTTATTCGTCCCTATCCGAGAAGACTAGAATATCTAACCATTTCTTGATCGATTTACCACACAACACTAGCGATTAGTTGATTTTCCTTCACTTAGGAAAGTAGATTTACAACACGATTGACAACTGTCTTTGTAGTAGTAACGCTAGGTAACGCAACACACTAAACGCAACAATGGGCTTTTTCTCTCCACAAAAGGGCCTCAACACCCTCACTTAAAATGCATAACACATTTATACCGTTGGAGCGCATTTGAGCGCGTTTGATCAGAGCTGTTGAAGAAGGATCAAAGCGGCCATGCAAATCTTTGAAAGGCTTTAAACTACGACGTACAACAAATTTGACCTTCTAGAAAATCGTTCTCAAATTACATGCTAAAAAAGAATGCTTAAGTTTGTCCTTGAGAACGAAATAATACTTGACAAATACGCACGAAAAAATACTTCTACACGTTCAGAACACATCAAGTTATATTTACCTATAGCGAAAGGAAAAAGAAACGGCCTAACTGGTACAGAATATTCAGTCAAACTCTGCCCATTTCTACTGCTATTACCGCCATATTGAAAATAACGCTACCGCGATGCAACGCAATCGGAGTGCGCACACGGCCTGGGAATGTACCAAATATATGACCTCTTCCGTGACGACGGTTAAACGGATCGCATTACAAATTTTTGTCATTTTTGCCCAAAATCTTTAAAAGCTGGACGCGCCGCCTATGGTGAGCCAACAAAGAAACTTAGAGGAATTAAACTACAAGGATAAAGCTTAAAGAAGATATATATTTTGATTTGTAAATATATCATACAAGACTCTAAAAAAAGACACGACAACTTTGAGTCTAAATTTACAAGACATGTTTCCACATTCTCACGTCATCTTCAGTTGCAAATGAACTTTTAACGGTTGTAGATTTGAATTCATATTAAGATACGTTACAAATTACGTGTCAGGGCTTACGCTACAATTTGAATATTAAATACGCAAAAAATGTAAATAGCGCGCGCTTGACTAGATCACAAACTAATAATAATAATAATAATAATAATAATAATAATGATAAATTAAAAGACCAAGGAACAACATAATTAAAAGGAAAGAGACAATTCTAGTTGCTTCAGTTGCTGATTAAGAAGGGTTTTTTTCCACTTAATATGCAATGCCTCTTTGATCTTAATTTGGTATTTTGAAGCGGCAGAATCTAAGATCGTGAAACATTCAGTATCACATGAGTCAAGACAGGCCCTTGATTATTGTAGGTGCTTGTAAATATGCGAAGTTTTGTGCGACATGAGGTGCTCACGAACTCGTGTACAAATGTGGCGAGTGGTCTCACCGATATAACTGACATTACAGCCAGCACACGAAAATTTATAAACGACACGCGAAGGTAGACCTAGCGGTACTGAATCTTTCACACTGAACATGTTTATGAGTTTAAATGCACTGAAGATCAACTTAACATCTAAATCAGCTCTATAATAACGTTTGAGTAGTTGTCTCAACTTAGTCTTAGCGATGTTTGAAAACCGACCAACATAGGGAAGTTTATAGTAGTGCTATAATAGTGCGAAGAAGGTTTACCGGAGTTAGAAGAGGCGTTCTGCCCAGTAGGAGAAGGATTATTTTTCTTAGCAAGATACCTGTAAATGATCTTGTCTACGACCCAAGATGAAAAAAAAGTTTTCCGTAGCAAGAAAATATGTTTCTTGACATCCAGATGAAAACCAACCCAGGAATTATTGATCTTATATACTCTGTCAAGCAAAGTTCTGACTAAACCTAATTTGTAAACCAAACGAGCGAAGCTGAAATTATTAGTAAGAAGACCAGTAAACGTCTTCTTGCAATATACACTAGTGACGATGGATGTTTGACTGTTGTCTCACAATATGTCTAGAAACGATAATTTCTTCACAATTTCTCTTTCCATTGTGAAACGAATACTAGGGTGCTTGGCGTTGATATAACCAAAGAACACGAGCGCGTCTTCCTCGCTATTGAACGAACAGAAGGTGTCATGAACATAGCGCCTGTAGAACAGAACTTCAGAGAATGAATAGTTATCTAGCCAGTTTCTTTTTCATGATGTCCCATAAAGAGGTTTTCAAGTACTGGAGCAAGTGGGGACCCCATGGCAAACCCATCTATTTGATCATAAAACACACCCTGAAACAAGAAACCAGTCTCAGCTGTTGCGAGGATAAAGAGCGTTTTTAGGTCAGCGGCGTTTATCTTAAGACCAGGGTTACCTTGATAAATGTATCTTATCGTCAGATCAATGCAGTCATCAAGAGGTATACTAGTGAACAAACTTTCAACATCGAAAGATACCATGAATTTCCCTGAGGTTGACAACTGGTTGATTTCATGTACAAAAGAAAACGTATCGTGGACGTTGTATTGTATTGTTTTATGGGCTACCTAAAATGCACAAGGCTCGTCAGCCTAATGAAACACCTCCTTTTCGACCCATAGTATCTTCAATAGGTACCTACAATTACAGTTTATCTAAGTTCTTTTGTAATCTTCTAGAGCCACATGTCCCGCGTGAATACAGCGTCCTCGACACGTTTTCTTTCGATGTTGATGACTGCATTGATCTGACGATAAGATACATTTATCAAGGTAACCCTGGTCTTAAGATAAACGCCGCTGACCTAAAAACGCTTTTTACCCTCGCAACAGCTGAGACTGGTTTCTTGTTTCAGGGTGTGTTTTATGATCAAATAGATGGGTTTGCCATGGAGACCCCACTTGCTCCAGTACTTGAAAACCTCTTTATGGAACATAATGAAGAAAAACTGGCTAGATAACTATTCATTCTCTGAAGTTCTGTTCTAAAGGCGCTATGTTCATGACACCTTCTGTTCGTTCAATAGCGAGGAAGACGCGCTCGTGTTCTTTGGTTATATCAACGCCAAGCACCTTAGTATTCGTTTCACAATGGAAAGAGAAATTGAGAAGAAATTATCGTTTCTAGACATATTGTGAGACAACAGTCAAACATCCATCGTCACTAGTGTATATTGCAAGAAGACGTTTACTGGTCTTCTTACTGATAATTTCAGCTTCGCCCCTTTGGTTTACAAATTAGGTTTAGTCAGAACATTGCTTGACAGAGTATATAAGATCAATAATTCCTGGGTTGGTTTTCATCTGGATGTCAAGAAACATATTTTCTTGCTACGGAAAACTTTTTTTCCATCTTGGGTTGTAGACAAGATCATTTACAGGTATCCAGCTAAGAAAAATAATCCTTCTCCTATTGGGCAGAACGCCTCTTCTAACTCCGGTAAACCTTCTTCGCACTATTATAGCACTATTACAAACTTCCCTATGTTGGTTGGTTTTCAAACATCGCTAAGACTAAGTTAGGACAACTACTCAAACGTTATTGTAGAGCTGATTTCGATGTTAAGTTAGTCTTCAGTACGTTCAAACTCAGAAACATGTTCAGTGTGACAGATTTAGTACTGCTAGGTCTACGTTCGCGTGTCGTTTATAAATTTTCGTGTGCTGGCTGTAATGTCAGTTATATTGGTAAGACCACTCGCGACATTTGTACACGAGTTCGTGAGCACCCCTTGTCGGACAAAACTTCGCATATTTACAAGCACCTGCAATCATCAAGGGCCTGTCTTGACTCGCGTAATACTGAATGTTTCACGATCTTAGATTCTGCCGCTTCAAAATATCAATTAAGAGCAAAGAGGCATTGCATATTAAGCGCGAAAAACCCATTCTTAATCAGCAATTGAAGCATCTAGAATTGTCTCTTTCCTTTTAATTATGTTGTTCCTTGGTCTTTTATTTTATCATTATCATTATTTTTTTTTTATCTACTCAAGCGCGCGCTATTTACATTTTTTTGCGTATTTAATATCCAAATTGTAACGTAAGCCCTGACACGAGATTTGTAACTTACCTTAGTATAAATTCAAATGTACCACCGTTAAAAGCTCATTTGCAACTGAAGATGACATGAGAATGTCAAAACATGTCTTGTAAATTTAAACTCAAAGTTGTCGCTTCTTTTTTGAGAGTTGTTTTCACTCTGCTGGCTTTACGTCCTTTTGGTAACATCATACAAGACATTTTTAAAGGTCTTTAAATGGGTCGTGACCGCTGTTCAGGGGTTTGGATTGCAGTTTTCACAAAATAGTCCAAACTCTTTTAAACCTGGACGTGCCGCTTATGGTGGGCCAAGATAGAGAATTGGAGTGAATCAGAAAACAAGGATAAAGCTTTAAGATGATGTATATTATGATGTGTAAGTATATATGACAGACCTTTTCATAGTAGGTCACTGAGGTTGATCTTTTCTTTACCTCCACGTAAGAGACGCGAAGCACTTTATTTCAAAGGGTGACTATTCAGACTTAAAACGTGACAACATAACAAGAAATTAATATTTTCCAAGCGCTGAAAGGATCATCCGGCTAGCACACAAAATTTAAAAGCGGGATTAATCGCGTTGTAGCGTACGAAGTTATCAAAGCTGCATAATATTTCATTGCTTTACGAGGAGGAGGGGGGGGGGGGGACAACGGCCATTTAGGCTTCTTTTGAACTTTTGCTTTTCGATTTTTCAGAGAAAAAAAAGCAGGATAGAACTTTTTGATATAATTTTCGAATAAGGCTTATTAAAAGGGTCCTGTAGAAAAAATAAAACGAATCACGAAATTTTGCAACTGTCGGCGGATTCTCGATATTTACGGTCAGTGGCTTTTAAATGAGATTTCTCACAAAAAATGTCTAAAAGTTCGAAAATGTCTGAGTGACCTCAAAGACGTAAAAGAAAGCTAAATGATAGTATGAGATTTTAGTAATAGAACGCCTCAAGAATTAGTGCATTTAATGAATTTCTTTGGTTGAGTCTTCGGTGTTTTTGGTCGTTAGACGTCTAGTATCATTTATATCTTGCTACGATTAGATAATTATCTGACTCTCTTTAAAAGTAATCAAAGGCTAAGCCGGCGCATCTTACCATCAAAGTATATATGTCTATCATTTTCAAGATCTGCAGTCTCCAGAACTTCCTCAAGTTCTTCTTTCGTAATTCCTTTTAATCTCATAAACGCTTTCTTTATCTCTTTCGTCTCAATGTAACCTTTGTCGTCATGGTCAAACACCTTGAATGCCATCATAAGGTCTACTTTATCGTCTGGTTTCTTATACTCTTCCATGGTTTTAATGAAATCAGAAAACGTGATGTAACCGTCCCCTGCCAAAAAAAAAAAAAAAAACACGTGCAGTTGCTGATTACAAGAAAATAATCTTGCAGTGATAAAGATTAAAGTTTAACCTTATAATAGGTTTTAAGATAACTTCAGCTGCGACAAAAACCCTCTCGATAACCTGCACTCTAGATGACAAAGTTTGTTTTAGTCTGTCTTATTTTACGTTATCCCGAGAACAACATCACCATCCACTCTCTTTGAGAAGGTTCACATGAGCGGACGAAGGAATTATATGGCCGAGTGACTTAAATCACTCCAGTAAGAGAGGTGCCTGCCGTTAGTCCAAGAAACTAGCGCTATCCTTCTGCACAAGCAATCAGATTCAAAACTAAAGCAAATCTGAACTTGACTTCTGGAGTTTTCCTGCGCTTTAAGCAGTTTTCTTGTTTTTACTTTGAGCTCTTATTTGCTTCTTATGATGTTTCCTAGCTGCCATCTGATTGACTCTTGCAACTGTGATCATATAGGTCTTCGTTTTTTGAGACTCAATCAAGACGCACTCCGGTGACCATTAAAGATAACATCGCGTTCCCTTAACTATTTTGATAAATACGTATATGTACAAAGGTACCACTGGGAGACATGCTTAGCGGTAGTGGCTAAGAGGTCATTTACTGACCATCATATTCCACTTCATTGACAATTGCTTGTATTTGAGAATCTGTTGGGTTCAGTCCCATCATCTGCATGGCCCGTCTTAGTTGCTTTGTTGAAATACGTCCCTCCCTGCCCTGACCAAAGTACTGGAACACCTCAAGATACTCTACAATAATAGAGAATTAAAACAAGATGTATTGTGAAAACTTTTATTTTATTTTTTGTTGTTTGATAATCCTTTTTTTTTTAACCTCTGGTTAAAACTGTTATACTTAAAGATATAAGAAAAATACTAAAATATGTCAAAGATTGGAAGATTCGAAGTGATAAATTTTATGTTGGGAGGATTACAAATCTTGCTGGCTAAGTGTATCTTAATATAATCCTCATCATACTACGTGTTTTCGATGAAAGGATAGTAAAATGCACTTGATAATTCACGACAGAGAACTAATAGGAGCTTAGTAACTAAACACCGTGTAGTTTGATATGGAAAAGAAAAATTCCAGAGAACTAATTTGATATTGAATGCAAATAATGCAATTTAACATAAGCCCGCGAATTTTTTATCCCCAAAACATTGTGCAATTTGCACTCTAAGTTTGTGCTTTTCTGTCAGCATTATTTCAGATCGCGCTGAGTTACATATCCAAACAAAAACTTACCAAGAATCTCCTCCTTTGAAAGCTTCTCCTGTGTGGGAAATCAACGAAGACAAACATCAAGCAGTAAGGAAAAATGTCGACTTAGGCCATGAATAATCCATAAGATTATAACACTAAATACTTTAAATACAACTTTTCACTGAAACTTCCTTTCTATGATAACTATAAAACTTACTCACCTAAAAGTCACACTTTTAAAAATACAAGACATGGTATGGTTAGTTGGACATTGGAATGGTCTTTGGAGGCAGAAGTGAATGACTTTGAGTTAAATAAGTGATGACGAATGACATGTATCGTTAAAAAGTAAAAATATTCTTTCACACCCGGAAAACTGCCAGGTTGACTCTTAGTGGTGCACGGAAATGAATATTTTGTTGATTGCTTGGTCATTTAAGAATGCGTTTTAAGAGCAAAAACAAATTATCTGAGTGGTTCTTAAGTTAAAACTTGAGTTATTTGAGTAAAAAAAAAAAACATGCAAGTTTTATGAAGATGCATATGTTTTGTAGCGTGTAGAATATCTTGTTTTTAGTGACCTAAGACAATATTAAAAGTACGAATAGCCGCGAAAAACCTCAAGATTGCTTATTGCAACAAAAACTGATAAATTTGACTTTGACAAATTATCTGATTGGTTCTTAAGTTAAAACCTGAGTTCTTTGAGTAACATAAAAAGCATGCAAGTTTTATGAACATGCATATGTTTTGTAGCGTGTAGAATATCATGTTTTTAGTGACGTAAGACAATAGTAAAAGTACGAATAGCTGCGAGAAACCCCAAGACTGCTTATTGCAACAAAACCTGGAAATTTGACTTTTTTCACACAATTTGGTTTGAGACAAGTGTGCTATTTTATTCCTTGTATGACAATAGGTAAATCATTTTTTTCTTTTAAGCTTTATTCTTGTATTACTTGTACGTTATATCATTTTCTAAGCAACCGAAGTATTCTTGTGTTTCCTCCCTGACAGCGGCCAGAAAGGATAATGATTTCTTGAAAAGCCACATTTTGTAGAACAAATTTTTAAACTTATGAACACTTGTTGAAATTCAAAGATAAGTGTAGATAAGACTTACCATGTAATCTTAATCTTTTACAACATAACAAGCAAACTCTCGTCAGGTAGTATACGCTCGGGTACAGCTACTCTGAACATTGTCACTGTCTTTGCGTCTAAAGATGTACAAGGGGTGGAATGATTTTTTATAAGTATCCCATCTAAAATACCTGAGGCAACTAGGGATTGGATGTTAAGGTCTGGTAAAAATATGGATTAATATTCTATGTTCTACTTTCTTATGATACATCATTACACAAAAAATTATTTTCCTTTGGAAAACAGCATTTTCTGCATGTATAATTTATGCAAGTACTTTAGGATGTATAGATTTGTTGGTTCCATTAGAAAAAATTATTCCATTTCTGGTTTAATGGATCCGCATAAAATGCAGCCTTATTAAAAAAGTGAAAAAAATCAAAGTGATTCGTCCCTGACGAATTACTTATTAATATAACAGTAGACCCGAACATGTAAAATTTAAGAACTTTAGAAAACTAAAGAATTGTCACTTCTCAACTGATGTTGGCAGTAGCAGAAGATTTAACAGTAATTTTGGTTAAAAAGAAACACAGAAAATAAAGAAAATGAAAATGCAGCAGGTTATAAACCCTTAGTGCCTTCCGCTTAAGGTGGCTCGTAACAGTTTCCTCGCGCGGGGAACAGGTCACTCTTGCGTGACGCGCGCGAGAGAAACGCGCGAAAGAAGCGCGAGATCAAAAGATGAAAATTCAAAACAAAGATGGCGGCGCGTGGAATCTTTTCTACTTTTGTGAGAAGTTTGCCTAAGAGCTTGTATTTCATGTGTTGAGCGGCCACTGTGAATGCAGGAGATAGAAACTAAGATAACGAAGACGATTTTCGGTGAAGTAAAGGTTGCTTCACTTCACATTTAAAAGAAATATTCAACCGATATGAAATCTTGCGACGGCGAAAAAAGAACTCAAGTAAGGGATAATCTACCTGAAGTGGAAGAAGACCTTGAAATTTCAAGGAAAATAATATGATATAGCCAGAATTCATGTGTAAGATTTTTAAGATGAGCTCGGGAGGCTGTCTTTGACGGCTGTTTAATGATTTTCTTAGCAGTAAACTTCTGTAAACATCAGATCGTAGGTGCTCGCGCGAGCACACGCAATTGTCAGCGGTAGCTAAAACAGATCATGAGCAAATGTCGATCTCATAGAATCCAGATTTTTAAATGCACGAGAACGCGCGTCGAAATTGCTAAACTAACGAAAGCTATTGCATGAAAACAAGTCCGGTGACCCCTTCTTTGTATTGTTCCAATATGATAATAATGTCGAAAGGAATCATCAGAAAAAAAAACTAGAAAATTCTACGGAAGGAAATTTGCGATGTGTGAAAATTGCCCTTTTTGTAGATTTTCTAAAATTCCGCTCCGTAGAATTTTTTAAAAATCTTTGTGCATTTTCCTTTTCAAGTGCCAAAAGCAATATCTGAAAAAAAAATCAGGGGGTCACCGGGTTAGTTTTCGAATTATTTAAGCCACAAGCTAAAAAATGCGTCTGAATAAGCCTGTGAAAGCGTTGCCATGGAAACTGCTAGTAACGAAATGACACTTATTTTTGGATAACCAATGATTATGTAATTCAACCCCGTAAAAGTGTTCAACTGGCCTTGGTCATTCTTTCTGTTGGATTCTTTCAAAGTTACAACCCATCAAAAAGATGAAAACCGGTACGAGCCACCTTAACTTATTGACAAACCAGCTTCCGTATTTTCGCACGATCCCCGCAGTTAAGAGCACTATTTAAGCAATAGTGAAAATCAGACCTGAAAAAATTCAGGCCTGTACGGGATTCGAACCACTCACCTCTGCGATACTAGTGCAGCGCTCTACCAATTAATTAAACTAACAAGCGTTGTGTTTTATTTATCATCTTACGGGTTTACGTAGAATTAATTTGAACACTTGCTTCCAGTTGGCTTGTTAGCTTAATTGGTAGAGCGCTGCACTAGTATCGCAGAGGTCAATGGTTCGATTCTCGTACAGGCCTGAATTTGTTCAGGTCTGATTTTCACTATTGCTTAAATAGTGCTGTTTACTGCGAGGATCGTGCACAAATACGTTTCTATAACCGCAGTTCAGATATATGAATATCATATGTTCGTTGTGTTTAAACCAGCTTCCTTAAGATTTTTTCAACTTTTTTATGCACTTCTCTATATCTCCAGTAGTATATTACTGGATTGGTACAAGAGTTTAGAAAGGCAAGCGTCTCTGTCCAGCTGTAGTGGTTGTTAGTTTGTACTCTTAGTCTCAATATTTGATCATATATCAAGATGAAGAGCACAGAAAAGTTCAAAATCAAGTACGCACCTACAAGGATAGAGATGTTTTTAGCGAGTTTGGCCTCTCGTTGTCTCTGAAGATTCTCAGCGCCTTGGAGAAGCGGCTGGACTTGTCTTGGCTGTCTTCGCCCGACATAAAGTACACCAATCTGCGTTACCATGACGAGCTTTTCCCACTGAAAAAAAATATGCAAATTACGCTAAGCCGGAGCTAAGATCCGCCTGGCAATTTTTAACTGTAAGAGAAGACCTCAGTTCGCGCCCACAGCACGTTCAAGGTGTTGCGGATGAAGTTTCTGTAATTACTTTTTGCACTTTTCGGCGTCCAAATTGCATACTTTGGGTAAGCCAAAACCCTTAAGCTGACCTTTCTTGTCATAACCCGAATGTTTTCCAGAAAGAGACACGCGGTAATGTCGGTGTCACTCGTGTGCAGGCATTTTTCCAGGTAAAACCCTCGTGTGTAATCAACTCATGTTTACTTTAACCCTCCTTTTATACGCACAATGTAAGCCAAAGCAATTTTACAGTTAAACTTAAAGATTAGAATATTTTCTTCTAAGGATGATAAATGATCGATGCTGAACTAAATTATACGCTGAAGAAAATGCAAAACAGCATAACATGCAAAAGAGGAAATTTGGAAAAATACGAAGTTACGGAAACCCTGAAAATCTTCAATTTTGAAGAAAGGAAATTTTTAGAAATTTTTATAATTCCAAGCCAAGTAAGCTTTTCCAGTGTTTGTTCCTTTAGGCTTTGTGTAGAGCGAGGCCTTTGTTTTATAAACCGTAAAACTTAGTGACAAGTCGAAAGGGCTCGCTCTTGGTTATGATACCAAAGAGTAGAGGGACACCACGATGATTTTCCAGGTGTTTGATCATCGTCGCCGCTCGTGGCGTACTTCGCTACTTAGGTGAGCGAGATCGACGTTCTTCCTCTCTTTAAATTCTGATAGCTGTGTAAAAGACCTCCTTACAATGAAAAACGGTCGATTGCGCTTTTTCAGTAGCGGCTTTAGCGCACGTCCATATTCAGCGCTTATCCTAAACATGGCATCTCCAGCTATCTACACGACACGCTGCGATGTATATTCGTCCATGTTGAACACAACAACTGCGCTACTGAGACAGAGAATCGAAACATCACATTGCTGCGCTCGAGGCAGAGTGCGCTACATTTGCCAAGTTCTACAATGGACAACAGATCGTACGGCCTCCCGCAAGATTAAGGACAAAGTCTATCAGTTACAAGCAATGGATAAGTGGCATTGTAGAAAGTTTTAATTCGTTCCTGCATCCAAAAGTTCCTGCATCGAATAGCTGTTAAGATTAAATTTAATTGCTGGTTGTGCAGTCAAAATGCCACGTCGCCCAATATGGTTTTAGTTAAACCAGCGTCCTGTGTGGTGATTCAGCCAAAATAATTAAGAAGGAAACAACAGCGCTAACCGATTTAATATCTTCTCAAGAACATGTCAAAGTCTATTAAAACGCAGAAATCAAAAATAGTAAGAATTGGTGGTTCATGTTAAAAATCACTTCTCAGTTTGGTTCGATAGCGCTGTCACTTTGAATTAGTTGTTCATAGTGACTTACTCATTACTTTCAGTATTTGTTCGAGCTTTTCTTCGACGATATAGGGGACATACAAGAAATCGCAATTCACCTCTAAAACAAAAATTATCACATGCTCTTCTCCCAACTGGACACCAGGTATGACTGCGTAGTAATAATTGCGTATTACGCGAAGTTGCAGATTGAGAAAAATAGTGAGTGAGGGAAATGATTCTAAGTGCTGTACAGTGCGATTTTTATCATAGATTACCTAGCTAAAAGACGTGCTTGTCTTAGATATTTATGATAATATAGGAAGGTTTCCAAGGAATACTAACAGCCCGGCGTGCAATTTTGTGATTGACAAACCTGACAATTCAGGTTTATGTTTGAAAGGGCAAATCATTTAG
The DNA here is from genome assembly GCF_964205215.1 of Stylophora pistillata. Lineage (NCBI taxonomy): Eukaryota > Metazoa > Cnidaria > Anthozoa > Scleractinia > Pocilloporidae > Stylophora > Stylophora pistillata. The sequence goes on from NC_142529.1 coordinate 16,608,420, forward strand.
TACATTTCACTGCAGAAGTAAATAATCTCGTAACTTTCGTAATTATCATTTTGGTTTCAGGCAAATGGTGTCGAGTTGAAAGCTACTATGTTCCTGAAACATACATCCAAGCTTTGTTGGGAAGCATGCCGAATGTTTTTATAAGCAGTGCGAGGGAAAAATGGCATTTGCGGCCCCTTGTATGGAGAGAAAAATCCAAAGTTTTTTTTTTATCACAGGGATCATAGAGTGAATGATGTTATTTCTGGTCTGAGCCATCAAAGTTCTGTACCATTAGAGTTAAAGAAAAGCTATCGGGGGAATATGGAGGTTGCTGCAAGTAGTACTATTTTGTAGTTGTTAAACTCTCAACAAGCTTTACAGGCGGCCAAGGAAAGAGCATGGGGTAAGAAATCAAGCACGATTCCCACCCTGTAAATTAAAATGGTTGTTGGAAATTGAGAGTGACGAGCAACCAGAGAATTTGAAGTAATGTGGTGGCCTGATCTTTTCTCAGGCACTAGAAATGGGAAGCTGACCTTGCGATTTTATGCTCCAAAAGTGATACTTTGATTTAGCCACCATATTTTTAAAATATATTCACTGATGTGAAGTACACAGTCTAGTTGACTTGTTCGTCATGTTTCCCTAAATTTAGTTGCTGTTTCTTGGCAGTCTTTATAAGTTTGTTTTAAAAAACGATAAAATGTGTTTTGCATTTAGAAGCAACAAACTTGTCTGTAGAAGGCTAAGATGAAACCCTGAATACAACAAAATGACCCAGTAATGTTAATGCAATTCATGTCTACCTGGACGCACTATACTCTGATGCCCTTCATTCTGTTGTAACCAAATTCAGAGGGAAAAAAAACACCTGTAGAAACTCTTAGAGGGATAATATCTGTGGACTTTCACCATTTCTATGGTCATCAGGAATGACAGAATAAAGCAGTAACTGTTCCGAAAGTCACTTAACTGAAAGAATAATGAGTTGGAGGGAACAAGACCATTTTTTCCCAAGCATCTTTAATAATTCATGATGGAAATAATAATAACATTGATAACAATAATAATGATAATAATAATAATAATAATAATAATAATAACAACAATAATGAAAATAATATTTACAATAGTTATAGAAATAATGTTCATTATCCTGATGGTTATAATTCCTGTGATTATTTCCATTATTCTAATCATTATTATCTTCATTTATATTATTATTATGTTTATTTCAGCATTTATCTATGAAAAAAATGGTGTTATTGTTATTCTAGCTGAATAAGTATCCAGGGGATTGAAACTGGGGCAAAATAATCTCAAGAAAAGAAAGGAAACCCCAAAAACTCTTGAGAACTGTAAATCTTGAGTTGGCTCATTGCGAAAGGTTTTGGGACTTCAGTAAGCTAGTGCTTTCTGTAGTGGGCCCTGTGTCAAAGAGAGAAGAGTAGCAGCTGAGTTAATAATAATAATAATAGTAATAATATAATAATAATAATAATAATAATAATAATAAGGACAGTGATAGCAATGATTGACCAAAGTGCCTATATGACTAATAACAGATGATACGAGACAAACAGCATACGCAACAAATTTTTCAAAATAAAATGAGCAAGCTAAAACTGCCATCAGATAAAAATAACTTTCCATAAAGGACTGACTGCATAGAGCTGAAAAAATAGTGACTAGTTCTGCCATCAGATAACAACAGTCCATCGACTGACTACCCAAGAGAAACAGAACAGATTGGTGGTTCTGCCATCAGATAACAACAGCCCATAGAGGACTGACTACCCAAGAGAAGCATATCCACCTGTTAGTTCTGCCATCAGATAGCAACAGTCCATGGACTAACTACCCAAGAGAAACAGAACCAGGCAGGTGGTTTTGAATCAGAAAACAACTATTTAAGACAAGCCCTCTGTACTGAATGTGTCTTAGAAAATCTTCTGCATTCTAACAATCTATTGAAGAGACAAACTATCAGAAACACTTGAATTTCTTTTTGGGGGGAGGGGGGAGGAATTAAATGAAAATCTACTTGCCCGATTGGAGCGGTAATTATGTTGATAATGGCCGTTATTAAGTTTGCGAGAAATCGCTCTGAGACTTGATCAAATAATGGACGAGGAAGATAAAAACAAGAAGGTTCGTCGGAGGAAAAGTTCGAATCCATGACTACTTAGTGCTGCCAGATTGTAAACTGACTAGTATTTTTATTTTTCTGTGTCAGGAGGTATCAGTTTTTGGGGATATTTTACAGTCATTCTCTCCGATAATTGATTCCCATTGGTTAATGGCAAAACATGTGTACGCTTTATTTTTAGCGCCCTACAGGCAATGACGCACTTTCACTTGACTTAAAGTGGTCAGACTGCAAAGAACTGGCCAAATGTATCGCTTGTAAAGTATGGTTTTTTTCTATTCAATCCGGGTTTGGGCCCCTGGCATTTTACATTAAATTTTCCAAGGGCACGGGATGATAACGTGTATGGTTCCAATTGGACGCCAATCTAATGCACACACTCAGTTTTTTTGCGATTATGCAGCTTGAAACGATGCTTGTCAAATAAAGAAGCCCCGCCGTGCTTTACTCTGTTGAAGAACACGTAGGAAGCGTTTGGTGGGCGAACTAAGAGTAAAGGAATCAAAAGACAAAGTGCTCCTTCCTCCTTCTTGAGTGAGATAGTACACTTGTGTTTTTTTGTTTGTTTGTTTTAGCTTTTAATAACATAATACGCCACATGCGTTATTAGAAAGTGCAACAGCTTATATTATCTCAAATTGGATTGGTCTGTTATTCTCTTGAATTAAAAAGTGCGATAAACGTGTACTCGTTCAACTTATCTAGAGGCGGGCATGATTGTCCTTATAAATTTAATTGTCCTTGTTAATCAGGATTTTTCTGGATCCCTCGCTTTCGAGGATTTTTTTAGCAATAAGTTTTGCAGCTCTTTTATTTTTAATTCTTAGCGCAAAGCTAAGGATATTTTAAATTTACTTCCCAAACTGTCACAATGGCAACATTTTCGTAGATGAAATATCATCGCCATCAAGTATTTTTTTCTCCTTATACCTTGTGCCTTGTGAACCGTTTTAAGTTTTTATAAATAACATTCCCTTACCAAAGATTATCTTCCACAAAAGCCTATGTCGATATATAGCTTTAAGCTGCATGAGTTAGTGACAGTGAGACTGGAATTATCGCGAGTAAACTATTTTTCCCAGACCTGCAGATGGATTTACGCATCTAATCGTTTATTCTCGAATATATATTTATATTTTGGTGTCAAACATGTTGTCTCATTTCCACCTTTTCCTCTACCTTTCAAAATTTTAATAACAAATGTCACGCTTATATTGGCGGTCTCTTGTTGTTTAAAAACAGAAATGAGCGGAAACTGCCGGTGGTTTGCATCATCTGACGTTATGGATATTCCGTTTAATCGTATACAATGATAATACGGCCATAAAAGAAAGCTGATTCCAGATTTTATTGATATAAAGTCATTTCAGAATCGTTCTGTACGGTCTCAAAAAGATCTATCGCCAGAGTAAGTGCTTGTAATAAAGCGAAATTTAACAACCTGAAACTTTGATGAAAAACCTAACATCAATCGAGTAAGTTCTAAAAATACTGTATGTCAAATGTTCAATTGACGTTTGCTGGCAGTTTTGAAAATTACTTCAAAACCGAAAATCAATAGTCAAGATATTAACAAAACACAGGGAAAATGAAATAGAATCGTAATAAGGGGGCAAATTAGCATACTGCACGTTTTTTTAGAGTTTCACCAGCAAACTAGTTTTTTTTCAGTAGATCTTTGACTTTTTGAAGAATCTCTCGCTTTTTCCAACAGCAAATAAAGGGATTTGAGCAGGAGTTTAGAAAAGCCAGTGTTTCTGCCCAGCTGTAGTGGTTGTGCGTTTGTATGTTTAGCCCCAATATCTGGTGATAAAATGTCACAAAAAAGACGGGAAAGTAAAAAATCAAGTAGACTGCAACCACAGTCGATATCTGTTTCGCTAAGGTCACTTCTCTTTTTCTCTGTAGGTTTTCATTTGCCTGAAGTTGATCTTGCACTTGTCGATGATGTGTTCGCACAGCTACAAAAACGCCAATCTGGGTCGCAATTGAGACAAGAAGGCAAAGGAACCAAAGAGTTAGATGAATACCTCTCATTGCTTTATCTATTTTAGCCCATTCCAGAGCAGTCAAGAATATATTCACCGTCCATATGCCCAAGGCATACTTCAGTACTCGTCTCGTACTAAACATCGTGTTGTACCTTACGCGTAGACGAACAGCCACAAGGCGCTCGTAGCTGATAGCGGTTAAAGTCATGAAAGATACACCAAAACAAACGTAGAATGCAGAGCTATAGATAAGTCTTATGAAACAGGGAACTGAACGATGTTGGTTTTCCATAAGTCTGTAGGCTATATAACCTGGTTGGACTGTTAGGCCGACAAGGGCATCTGACAAAGCCAAAGTCGCTAGTAATAGATTGGAAGGAGTTCGTAAACGAGGACAGGCCAAAATGACGATGACAATCAGTGCATTGGCAACAACGGCGACTGGAGCAGTAATGATGTTGATAATGGCCGTTATTAAGTTTGCAAGAAGTCGCTCTGAGACTCGATCAAATAATGGATGAGGAAGATGAAAACAAGAAGGTTCGTCGGAGGAAATGTGCGAATCCATGACTACTTACTGCTACCAGACGGCAAACTGACTAGTATCTCCATTCTTCCGTGTCAGGAGACTTCACGTTTTGGGGATCTTATATGGTTATTCTCTCCGATTATTGATTCCCATTGGTTAATGGTAAAACGTGTGTATGCTTTATTTTTAGCGCCATACCGGCAATAACGCACTTTCACTCGATTTAAAGTCGTCAGACTATAAAGAATTGGCCTAATTTATCGCTTGTAAAGTGTGGTTCCTTCTGTCCAATCGAGGTTGAAAGCACCTGGCATTTTACATTAAATTTTCCAATGGCACGTGATGATAACGTGTGTGATTCCAATTGGACGCCAATTTGACGTACACACTCAGTTTTTTTTTGAGATTATGTAACACGAAACGATGATCAAATAAAGAGGCCCCGCCGTGCTTTGCTCTCTTGAAGAACACGTAGGAAGCGTTTGGTGGATGAACTAAGAGTAAAGGGAAATAAAAGACAAAGTGCTCCTTCCTCCTTCTTGAGTGAGATAGTACTCCTTTGGTCTTTTTGTTTGTTTGTTTGTTTGTTTGAGCTTTTAACAACATAATACGTGACATGCGTTATTAGAAAGTGCGACAGCTTATCTTATCTCAAATTGGATTGGTCTGTTATTAAAAAGTGTGACAGCTCTTGCAGTAAAAAGTGCCACAAGTGTTTTTACAAAGTGTGACAGCTCATCGTATTACGAATTGAGATGGTATAAAATTACAATGCGCGATAGCTGTTATATTAAAAAAATGCGAAAAGTTTTATTACTGAGCGCGATGGGCCTCTAAAAGTGCGACAGGTATTGCAATTGCGGGGGAACATCCTATCAGCGAAATGTCTTTTTTAGCTCAGCCAGTAAGACTTATTTACTTTGACCTCATATTTGAAAGTCTTCTCAAAGTAATATCGGCAGTTTTTTTTTTTTTTAAGCGCATTTATTTTTCATATAGCTTTATCAGTATACAGTGCCATCTGCGACTCTGAGTGAAACTAAGGGAGCTCATGGCTTAAAACTCTTCGATGGAAGGTCTAGCGCCATCTTGTTACTATCTTCCCGATCCTTCTTTTCACGAAGTATCAGAGTGATTCGCGCTTTCGCTTTGAAGCGTTACTGTAGCTTTGAAGGTTTCTGATGTATGGTGGCTGTTTATTTTTGTACTGGTTGCCAGAGGAAGCAAGTCAAACTAAAAAACAAATACAGATTTTTCTTAAATATTGAATAACAATTGAGTGTTTAACGAAATTTCAACTTACAATTCGTAGGGCATTCCATACATCCTTTAGATTTTTTTGTGATCTCTGGCTGACCGTTATATTGAATATTGGATTTTTCGCGACTTTAAATAAAAAGAGGGGTTGATCCCCAGACTCCCTGGGAGAACGCTCTGGCGCCAAAACTATAAAACACTAAGTGCAAATCACTCCGCCCGAGTGCGGAAATTAAGAGTTTAACTCTAGTTGAGCAACGAATTGTCATTTAAGATTGAAAGATTGATGCAAGTGTTCATTGTTCTCGAATTAATCTAAACTAAAGTAGTCCTGCATCAAGCTCTTCCTTTGTTGCAATCAAACACAGTTTGTGAATAGGTCTGTCGTACTCTCCGTCTCTTGTTTTGCTTCTCACTTTTCGGACAAGGCCGTCGTTTCCAGGATAGGTGCCTATAATACGCGCCATTTTCCATTCACATCTTTTGTGTTTGGGATCTAGCTCCAATACAAGATCACCGGTCTGAATGTTGTCTCGCACGCGAAACCACTTGTTTCTTGGTAACAAGTTTGGGGCGAAATACTTCATCCAACTCCTCTAGAAATCTGCGACCCTGTTTTGTGTGCTTCTGAGTAATTGTCGCGGATTGGTTCTTTCCTCTGGTTCTGGCTGTGGCGGTGGATTGTGATGGCCTAGAAGAAGGTCGTTGGGAGTGATCGGTGGGACTTCCCAGATATCATCGGAACTGGGGCACAGAAAATTAAATATTTTGGTAAAAGACAAGATATGTGTTTTTTTGCCATGGATGTTCTGTTTGTATATTAAACTTCTCGAAATGAGGAGCAAGATGACGTAGACAAACAATGTTTCAGATGTTGTTTGCTGTTTCAATGACATCTAATAAAACTCGCTTCCGTTCCTCATTAATTTCTATCTCAGTGGAGAATTAAAACACATGCAATTCAAACAATGGTTTTGTTGATATCGAAGTTCTTCTAATTAATATTTGAAGACTTTCGACTGAGCTAAAAGGATTCAAATACCTTTGTTTCGGCTTTTTCACGCTTCCAGATGCAGGCCCACCTTTCTTTTTTTTTTTTATTTTCCTTGAGGGGAGAGTCATCACACAGTTTTAGATAAGGTTTAATTGAAAAAATAAAAACATTTTGATGAAGTCCAACGAAAAGATTAGATATTTTCAATATGGATGTAAAATATGTCAGGAGAGAAGTATTTGAACATGATTTTAATTATTCTTTCAGAAAGCGAATTTTATTTTGTTCACCTGCTCATATCAATCTCTTTTTAAAATTTAGTTCCCTGGTAAGTTGTGTTGTTTGAGGACACGAGGCAGCTGAATTTTCACACAAAAACTTAAAACTTAATTGTTTCACTTTAGTCACTGAATGTTTTTTCTACACTAAGGTCTATGATAATTGTACTCTCAAATTCAACTTCGTTCTGACTTGAAAATCAGGTAAATTGACAAAGTCTGTAATATTTCATCGAAATTTTAAAGTTATCATAAGCTCCTTTATAAGTCAACTGCCTCCGTGATTTTCTTATTGATGGAAGGAGATTTAATATATTGCACCTTAAATGTTTTTCAGGTATTTTCAAGCCCGCTTGATTAAAATGCGTTACTTAACCGAATAAGCCCTAATTAAAGCTTATGAACATACTGCAAAACCCCCGAGAGCCAGCCATTGCCATTCCCCACGTCTCGCTCTTGTTAAAGCATAGAAAGGTCGCTTAAAAATTTAACATCCGTTTCGCTGGAAAGCTATTTCAAACGGTTTGATCCACGCATGCTCTGGATCTCACTGAGTGATAATCTATTTGAGCTTCACCCTAATCAAACAACGTACTTTATCATGTAGTTGGCAGCGCCCGTGGGCAATATGCAGCGAATCTTGTGTTCTGATTGGCTAGCCGAGCAGGCAAAATGGGCTCATCATGCCCGCTCGGGATTGCCCGCTTTGATCCCTCGCAAGAAAAAAAGTGCGTGGAGGGGACTTACAAAGTTCGCAACTTTTGGACAATGTCAGCAATAAAGTCGCATAAAGCGGCAGAAGACAGTCAAAACAAAGAAAACATAAACGACCCTCGTGGCTTTAGTGTTCTACAAACACTGTTGGCTTTCTTTCCCTAGCTATGGAAATGTACAAGTCATTCTTGATTCTAATTAAAGCGAAACATTTTTTTCTATATAATAAATCCTTTATTTACCAAGCTCGTTCCATCAAGATGGCTGGGTATTAGTATCGTCCTTTCTTTTTTCTTTTTTGCGCTTTTATGGACTTCGACTTGTCTCGATCCATAAAAACACAAGAAAAAATCAGCCAAAAATGGCCCAGGCACCTTGACCTCACCCCTGGTCAACAACGCTATATATGAATTTTCAGCTCCTAATCTCCTGTGCACAGGCTCGCCAAATATCATTATGTTCCATGTGAGCGACGACCAGTGATTCTTTAGCTCCCGAAGGGAAACGCTAAAGATTCCAAAACCGCCGGCACCGTAGTTTTTGGTAGAGTAAGTACAGTCGAGAGGTTAAAAACGGGCAGTTTATAATCCCTTGCTACGCAATAGTTCATAAAATGGATCGTTGCAAAACAGAACGATTCGCAGACAGTCCGGTCTGTTTTGTCATAAGGAAATAATATAGCATTCTCTTTAACAGAAGCGTTTTGTTACAGCCAAAATATATCCAGGTCTCTGTTGATTAGTGGTACCAACAGCCTTGAAAATTCTGAAAGGAAATTGGAAGAGAGGCGGGTGAAAGGATATTGAATTAGACAGATCACGAGGTCTATAAAGGTGAGAGAAATTTTGTGTAGTACACTTCTTTAAAAAACAGCAATATGCGGTGTTTCATTATAAATTACGATCAAGGTGAGAGATCAAATTGCCTACAGGTACTTTAAACTTAAGAGATCCCTCCAATAGTTTTTGAGAATCTCTGTTTGAAACTTCTCCTGTGTTGATAGGACGTTTAAAGGACCTTTTTTTAATGAGCCCTTTTCGAAAATCTTATCAAAAAGTTCTATCGCGCTTTTTTTTCTCCGAAAAAAATTCGAAGTTCAAATACGCCTAAATAGCCGTTGTCCCCCCCGTAAAGCAATAAAAAAGTATGCAACTTCGGCAACTTCGTACGCTACAACGCGATGTAATCCCACTTTCAATTTTTTTGTGCTAGCGGATTGTCCTTACATCTCTTAGAAAATATTAATTTCTTGTTATGTTGTTCCGTCTAAGTCTGATAAGTGACCAGTTAAAATAAAGTACTTCGTATCTATTTCGCGGAGGTAAAATAAAGGTCAACTTCAGTGGCCTACGGACAGGTCTGCCATATATACTTACAAACTATAATATACATCATCCTAAAGCTTTATCCTTTTATTTTAAGTCCTCCAATTCTATATCTTGGCCCGCCATAAGCGGCGCGTCCAGGTTTAAAAGAGTTTGAGCTACTTTGTCAAAACTGCAATGCGAACCGCTGAACAGCTGTCACGATCCATTTAAAGGCCTTTAAAAAGGTCTTGTATTACAAGAGGTCAAGGCAAATCTTTCAGCTTGGCAAGGAATGTACCAGGTGGTGTGCGCAGTCTGATTGCGTTGCATCATGGTCGTAAAACAAAACTTGAGTCATTTGAATCTTGATGCGTTGGAGTGAACTTCTCCGATGGCAGCGAGATAGCGTGAATATACGTGGATTGTAATTGATATTCATTGTCTGTTGACGTTCTTTGGAAAGTTAAAGCGTTTGACGGGCCTGCCCGACTCCTCTCATTCCTCCGTGACGAATTCGAAAGAAAGATTCGAAACTGCAATCTGCCTAAGAATCTCGACACAAATGGCAACAGTTAGACTCGCAACCGAGGGCGGAATGAACAATTTCAGAGTCAGAAATTATATTTCTAGACGTGAGTTATTTTACAGGGAATTGACCATTGACATACAAACGCACATTAACGAGACAGAGACCTTGTAATACACGAACTTTTTCCACCGAGCATAAATACGGGATTTGTAAAAGGAGAAGCCCCACGCCTCCTAAGAACAAATTTGTCGCGCTCCATGTTTAGTGAACACGTACAGATTTTCAAAATACCCTTCGAGAATAGAGGAAACCTAGATGAGCGTTTTGAGAAATGTATCTCTAGTTATTACTTAAGGAGAGAAGAACATTTTGAAACAAAGAAAATAGCACGCGCACGGAAGAAAATATTGCCTTTTGCAGCACAATCTCATCCTGCTTTGCTAAACCTCAAGAACATACCAACGGGGGAAATGACACCTCAAAACTGACCTTTATCATCACATCGCAAAGGGAAGTCATCAAGAGCTATCCTAATAAGAGCTAATATTTTAGGGTAGAAGAATTAAAAGCGCTAGCGAATGGTAGGAGACGCAGAGGCCCATCAACACTTTTCAACGGTCGACTGCTTTTTGCTTTCCAGCTTTCCGGCGTGTCGCCTGACGCAAGGTAGAGGATTTCATGGATCAAGTGACTCTTTTCATTGTTCTAATTAAACTGGCCTTGATTCAATGATCAAGATAGAAGATTTACCACACAACACTAGCGATTAGTTAATTTCCTTCACTTAGGAAAGTAGATTTACAACACGATTGACAACTGTCCTTGTAGTAGTAACGCTAAGTAACGCAACACACTAAACGCAACAATGGGCTTTTTCCCTCCACAAAAGGGCCTAAACACCATCACTTAAAATGCATAAAACATTTATACCGTTGGAGCGCGTTTGAGCTGTTGACGAAGGATCAAAGCGGCCATACAAATCTTTAAAAGGCTCCAAACTACGACGTACAACGAATTTAACCTTCTTGAAAATCGGTCTCAAATTACATGCAAAAAACAGTGCTTGCGTTTGTCCTTGAGGACGACATAATACGTGACAAATACGCACGAAAAATAATTCTACGCGTTCAGAATATATCAAATTATATTTACCTATAGCGAAAGGAAAAAGAAACGGCCTAACTTTTACGGAATATTTAGTCAAACTCTGCCCGTTTCTACAGCTTTTACTGCTATATTGAAAATAACGCTACCACAATGCAACGCAATCGGAGGGCCCACACCGCCTGGGAATATACCAAATATATGACCTCTTGCGTGACAGCCGTTCAACGGATTGCATTACATTTTTTGTTATTTTAGCCCGAACTCTTTGAAAGCTGGACGCGCCGCCTATGGCGGGCCAGGAAAGAAACTTAGAGGATTTAAACTACAAGGATAAAGCTTAAAGAAGATATATATTTTGATTTGTAAATATATCATTCAAGACCTTTTTAAAGGCCTTTAAATGGGTCGTGACAGCTGTTCAGCGGTTCGCATTGCAGTTTTGACAAACTAGTCCAAACTCTTTTATACCTGGACGTGCCGCTTATGGTGGGCCAAGATAGAGAGTTGGAGGACTCAAAAAACAAGGATAAAGCTTTAAGATGATGTACATTATGATGTGTAAGTATACATGACACACCTTTTCATAGTAGGGGACTGAGGTTGAACTTTATTTTACATCCGCGAAAGAGACGCGAAGTACTTTATTTCAAAGAGTGACTATTCAGACTTAAACGTAACAACATAACAAGAAATTAATATTTTCCAAAAGATGAAAGGACCCTCCGGCTAGCACAAAAAATTTAAAAGCGGGATTAATCGCGTTGTAGCGTACGAAGTAGCATAATATTTTATTGCTTTGGAGGGGGGGGGGGGAGACAACGGCCATTTAGACACGTATTTTCAACCTTTCGATTTTTCGGAGAAAAAAAAGCGGGATAGAACTTTTTGATATAATTTTCGGAAAAGGCTTATTAAAAGGGTCCTTTAGAAAAAATAAAACGAATTACGAAATTTTGCAACTGTCGGCGGATTCTCGATATTTACGGTCAGTGGCTCTTAAACTAGATTTCTCGCAAAAAAATGTCTAAAGTTCGAAAATGCCTGAGTGACCTCAAAGACGTAAAAGAAAGCTAAATGATTGCTTGAGATTTAGTAATAGAACGCTCCAAGAATTAGTGCATTTTAATGAATTTTTTAAGTTGAGTCGTCGTTGTTTTTGATCGTTAGACGTCTAGTATCATTTATATCTTGCTACGATTATAGAATTATCTGAGTCTCTTTAAAAATAATCAAAGGCTAAGCCGGCGCATCTTACCATCAAAGTATATGTGTCTATGATTTTCAAGATCTGCAGTCTCCAGAAGTTCCTCAAGTTCTTCTTTCGTAATTCCTTTTAATCTCATGAACGCTTTCTTTATCTCTTTCGTCTCAATGTAACCTTTGTCGTCATGGTCAAACACCTTGAATGCCATCATAAGGTCTACTTTATCGTCTGGTTTCTTATACTCTTCCATGGTTTTAATGAAATCTGAAAACGTGATGTACCTGTCCCCTGCCAAAAAAAAAAAAAAACACGTGCAGTTGCTGATTACAAGAAAATACTCTTGCAGTGATAAAGATTAAAGTTTGACGTTTTCATAGGTCTTAAGATAACTTAAGCTGTGAAAAAACCCTCTAGATAACCTGCACTCTAGATGCCAAAGTTTTTTTTTAGTCTGTCTTATTTTACGTTATCCCGAGAATAACATCACCATCCAAATCAAATTTAGCAATCTCTTTGAGAAGGTTCACATGAGCGGATGAAGGAATAATATGGCCGAGTGACTTAAATCACTCCAGTTAGAGAGGTGCCTGCCGTTAGTCCAAGAAACTAGCGTTATCCTTCTGCACAAGCAATCAGATTCAAAACTAAAGCAAATCTGAACTTGACTTCTGGAGTTTTCCTGCGCTTTAAGCAGTTTTCTTGTTTTTACTTTGAGCTCTTATTGGCTTCTTATGATGTTCCTAGCTGCCATCTGATTGAATCTTGCAACTGTGATCGTATAGGTTTTCGTTTTTTGAGACTCAATCGAGACGCACTCCGATGACCATTAAATATAACATCGCGTTCCCTTAACTATTTTGATAAATACGTATATGTACAAAGGTACCACAGGGAGACGTGCATAGCGATAGTGGCTAAGAGGTAATTTACTGACCATCATATTCAACTTCATTGACAATTGCTTGTATTTGAAAATCTGTTGGGTTCAGTCCCATCATCTGCATGGCCCGTCTTAGTTGCTTTGTTGAAATACGTCCCTCCCTGCCCTGACCAAAGTACTGGAACACCTCAAGATACTCTAGAATAATAGGGAATTAAAACAAGATGTATTGTGCAAACTTTTATTTAATTTTTGTTATTTGATAATTTTTTTTTTATTTCTCCCTGGTAAACACTGCTATACTTAAAGATATATGAAAAATACTAAAATATGTCAAAGATTGGAAGATTCGAAGTGATAACTTTTATGTTGGGAGGATTACAAATCTTGTTGGCTAAGTGTATCTTAATATAATACTCGTCATACTACATGTTTTTGATGAAAGGATAGCAAAAAGCACTCGATAATTCACGACAGAGAACTAAAAGGAGCATAGTAACTAAACATCGTGTAATTTGATATGGAAAAGAAAAATTCCAGAGGACTGATTTGATATTGAAAGCAAATAATGCAATTTAGCATAAGCCCACGAATTTTTCATGTGCCAAACATTGGGCAATTTGCACTCTAAGTTTGTGCTCTTCTGTCAGTGTTATTTCAGATCGCGCTGAGTTACATATCCAAACAAAAACTTACCAAGAATTTCCTCCTTTGAAAGCTTCTCCTGTGTGGGAAATCAACGAAGACAAACATCAAGCATTAAGGGAAAATGTCGACTTAGGCCACGAATAATCCATAAGATTATAACACTAAATACTTTAAATACAACTTTTCACTGAAACGTCCTTTCTATGATAACTATAAAACTTACTCACCTAAAAGTAACACTTTTAAAAATATAAGACATGGTATGGTTAGTCGGACATTGGAATGGTCTTTGGAGGCAAAAGTGAATGACTTTGAGTTAACTAAGTGATGACGAATGACGTGTATCGTTAAAAAGTAAAAATATTCTTTCACGCGCGGAAAACTGCCAGGTTGTCTGTTAGTGGTGCAGGGAAATTGATATTTTGTTGATTGCCTTGGTCATTTAAGAGTGCGTTTCAAGAGCAAAAACAAAGTATCTGATTGTTTCTTAATTTAAAACCTGAGTTCTTTGAGTAAAAAAAAAAAAACATGCAAGATTTGTGAACATGCATATGTTTTGTAGCGTGCAGAATATCTTGTTTTTTAGTGACCTAAGACAATATTGGAAGAGGAAGTACGAATAGCTGCGAGAAACCCCAAGAATGCTTATTGCAACAAAAACTGATAAATTTGACTGCGACAAATTATCTGATTGGTTCTTAAGTTATAACCTGAGTTCTTTGAGTAAAAAAAGCATGCAAGTTTTATGAACATGCATATGTTTTGTAGCGTGTAGAATATCATGTTTTTTGTGATCTAAGACAAAATTAAAAGAGGAAGTACGAATAGCTGCGAGAAACCCCGAGATTGCTTATTGCGAGAAAAATTGGAAATTTGACTTTTTTCACACAATTTGGTTTGAGACAAGTGTGCTATTTTATTCCTTTTATGATAATGGGTAAATCTGTTTTTGCTTTTAAGCAGCAAAACATAATTTATTTTTAAGAGGGGAAAATTGAATGAGCGTTTTCATGTACGTTTGTGCTTTATTTTTGTATTACTTGTAAGCTATCTTAATTTTTAAGCGACCGAAGTATTCTTGTGTTTTCTCCCTGAAAGTGGCCAGAAAGGATAATGATTTCTTGAAAAGCCACATTTCCTAGAACAAATTTTTAAACTTATGAACACTTGTTGAAATTCAAAGATAAATGTTGTTAAGACTTACCATGTAATCTTAATCTTTAACAATACAAAACAGGCAAACTCTCGTCTGATAGTATGTGCTCGGGTATAGCTACTCTGAACACTGTCACCGCCTTTTGTGTCTAAAGATGTACAAGGGATGGAATGATTTTTTATAAATATCCTATCTAAAATACCCGCGGCAACTAGGGATTGGATGTTAAGGTCTGGAAAAAATATGGATTCCATGGACTATTTTCTTATGATACATCATTGCACTAAAATTATTTTCTTTTCAAAGACAGCATTTTCTTCATGTAATATTTATTTAAGTCCTTTGGGATATACAGATTTGTTGGTTCCATTAGAATAACTTCAGTATTCCATTTCTGGTTTAATGGATAAGCATAAAATACAGCATTATTAAAAAGAAATAAAGTGAAAAAAGCAAAGTGATTCGTCCTTGACGAGTTACTTATTAAAATAACAGTAGACCCGAACATGTAAAATCTAGGAACTTTAGAAAACTAAAGAATTGTCACTTCTCAATTGATGTTGGCAGTGGCAGAAGATGTAACAGTAATGTTGGATTATTAGAAACACAGAAAATAAAGAAAATTAAAATGCTGCAGGTTACAAACCCTTAGTATCTACGGCTTAACTTGGTACTTATTGACAAACCAGCTTCTTTAAGATTTTTTGAACTTTTTGACGCACCTCTCTATATCTTCAATAGCATATTACTGGACTGATACAAGAGTTTAGAAAGGAAAGTGTCTCTCTCCAGCTGTAGTGTTTGCTAGTTTGTACGCTTAGTCTCAATATTTGATCGTATATCAAGATGAAGAGCACAGGAAAGTTCAAAAGGAAGAACGCACCTACAAGGATAGAGGTGTTTTTATCGAGTTTGGCCTCTCGTTATCTCTGAAGATCTTCAGCGCCTTGGAGACGTGGCTGGGCTTGTCTGATAAGACTTACCATGTAATCTTAATCTTTTACAACACATAACAAGCAAACTATCGTCAGATAGTATACGCTCGGGTACAGCTACTCTGAACATTGTCACTGTCTTTTGTGTCAAAAGATGTACAAGGGGTGGAATGATTTTTTATAAGTATTCCATCTAAAATACCTGGGGCAACTAGGGATTGGATGTTAAGGTCTGGTAAAAATATGGATTAATATTCTATGTTCTACTTTCTTATGATACATTATTACACAAAAAATTATTTTCCTTTGGAAAACAGCATTTTCTGCATGTATAATTTATGTAAGTACTTTGGGATGTATAGATTTGTTGGTTCCATTAGAAAAACTTATTCCATTTCTGGTTTAATGGATCCGCATAAAATGCAGCATTATTAAAAAAAGTGAAAAAAATCAAAGTGATTCGTCCCTGACGAATTACTTATTAATATAACAGTAGACCCGAACATGTAAAATTTAAGAACTTTAGAAAACTAAAGAATTGTCACTTCTCAACTGATGTTGGCAGTAGCAGAAGATTTAACAGTAATTTTGGTTAAAAAGAAACACAGAAAATAAAGAAAATGAAAATGCAGCAGGTTACAAACCCTTAGTGCCTTCCGCTTAAGGTGGCTCGTAACAGTTTCCTCGCGCGGGGAACAGGTCACTCTTGGGTGACGCGCGCGAGAGAAACGTGCGAAAGAAGCGCGAGATCAAAAGATGAAAATTCAAAACAAAGATGGCGGCGCGTGGAATCTTTTCTACTTTCGTGAGAAGTTTGCCTAAGAGCTTGTATTTCATGTGTTGAGCGGCCACTGTGAATGCAGGAAATAGAAACTAAGATAACGAAGACGATTTTCGGTGAAGTAAAGGTTGCTTCACTTCACATTTAAAAGAAATATTCAACCGATATGAAATCTTGCGACGGCGAAAAAAGAAGAACTCAAGTAAGGGATAATCTAGCTGAAGTGGAAGAAGACTTTGAAATTTCAAGGAAAATAATATGATATAGCCAGAATTCATGTGTAGGATTTTTAAGATGAGCTCGGGAGGCTGTCTTTGACGGCTGTTTAATGATTTTCTTAGCAGTAAACGTCTGTAAACATCAGATCGTAGGTGCTCGCGCGAGCACACGCAATTGTCAGCGGTAGCTAAAACAGATCACGAGCAGATGTCGATCTCATAGAATCCAGATTTTTAAATGCGCGAGAACGCGCGTCGAAATTGCTAAACTAACGAAAGCTATTGCATGAAAACAAGTCCGGTGACCCCTTCTTTGTATTGTTCCAATATGATAATAATGTCGAAAGGAATCATCAGAAAAAAAAACTAGAAAATTCTTCGGAAGGAAATTTGCGATGTGTGAAAATTGCCCTTTTTGTAGATTTTCTGAAATTCCGCTCCGTAGAATTTTTTAAAAATCTTTGTGCATTTTCCTTTTCAAGTGCCAAAAGCAATATCTGAAAAAAAATCAGGGGATCACCGGGTTAGTTTACGAATTATTTAAGCCACAAGCTAAAAAATGCGTCTGAATAAGCCTATGAAAGCGTTGCCATGGAAAGTGCTAGTAACGAAATGACACTTATTTTCGGATAACCAATGATTATGTAATTCAACCCCGTAAAAATTCAACTGGCCTTGGTCATTCTTTCTGTTGGATTCTTTCAAAGTTACAACCCATCAAAAAGATGAAAACCGGTACGAGCCACCTTAACTTATTGACAAACCAGCTTTCGTATTTTTGCACGATCCCCGCAGTTAAGAGCACTATTTAAGCAATAGTGAAAATCAAATTCTAAGGATGATAAATGATCGATGCTGAACTAAATTATACGCTGAAGAAAATGCTGAAGAAAATGCAAAACAGCATAACATGCAAAAGAGGAAATTTGGAAAAATACGAAGTTACGGAAACCCTGAAATCTTCAATTTTGAAGAAAGGAAATTTTTAGAAATTTTTATAATTCCAAGCCAAGTAAGCTTTTCCAGTGTTTGTTCCTTTAAGGCTTTGTGTAGAGCGAGGCCTTTGTTTTATAAACCGTAAAACTTAGTGACAAGTCGAAAGGGCTCGCTCTTGGTTATGATACCAAAGAGTAGAGGGACACCACGATGATTTTCCAGGTGTTTGATCATCGTCGCCGCTCGTGGCGTACTTCGCTACTTAGGTGAGCGAGATCGACGTTCTTCCTCTCTTTAAATTCTGATAGCTGTGTAAAAGACCTCCTTACAATGAAAAACGGTCGATTGCGCTTTTTCAGTAGCGGCTTTAGCGCACGTCCATATTCAGCGCTTATCCTAAACATGGCATCTCCAGCTATCTACACGACACGCTGCGATGTATATTCGTCCATGTTGAACACAACAACTGTGCTACTAAGACAGAGAATCGAAACATCACATTGCTGCGCTCGAGGCAGAGTGCGCTACATTTGCCAAGTTCTACAATGGACAACAGATCGTGCGGCCTCCCAAAAGATTAAGGACAAGGTCTATCAGTTACAAGCAATGGATAAGTGGCATTGTAGAAAGTTTTAATTCGTTCCTGCATCCAAAAGTTCCTGCTTCGAATAGCTGTTAAAATTAAATTTAATTGCAGGTTGTGCAGTCAAAATGCCACGTCGCCCAACATGGTTTTAGTTAAACCAGCGTCCTGTGTGGCGATTCAGCCAAAATAATTTAGAAGGGAACAACAGCGCTAACCGATTTAATATCTTCTCAAGAACATGTCAAAGTCTATTAAAACGCAGAAATTAAAAATAGTAAGAATTGGTGGTTCATGTTAAAAATCACTTCTCAGTTTGGTTCGATAGCGCTGTCACTTTGAATTAGTTGTTCATAGCGACTTACTCATTACTTTCAATATTTGTTCGAGCTTTTCTTCGACGATATAGGGGACATACAAGAAATCGCAATTCACCTCTAAAACAAAAATTATCACATGCTCTTCTCCCAATTGGACACCAGGTATCACTGCGTAGTAATAATTGCATACTACGCGAAGTTGTAGATTGAGAAAAATAATGAGTGAGGGAAATGATTCTAAGTGCTGTACAGTGCGATTTTTATCATAGATTACGTAGCTAAAAGACGTGCTTGTCTTAGATATTTATGATAATATAGGAAGGTTTCCAAGGAATACTAACAGCCCGGCGTGCAATTTTGTGATTGACAAACCTGATAATTCAGGTTTATGTTTGAAAGGGCAAATCATTTAGTACATTTCACTGCAGAAGTAAATAATCTCGTAACTTTCGTAATTATCATTTTGGTTTCAGGCAAATGGTGTCGAGTTGAAAGCTACTATGTTCCTGAAACATACATCCAAGCTTTGTTGGCAAGCATGCCGAATGTTTTAATAAGCAGTGCGAGGGAAAAATGGCATTTGCGGCCGCTTGTATGGAGAGAAAAATCCAAAGTTTTTTTTATTACAGGGATCATAGAGTGAATGATGTTATTTCTGGTCTGAGCCATCAAAGTTCTGTACCATTAGAGTTAAAGAAAAACTATCGGGGGATTATGGAGGTTGCTGCAAGTAGTACTATTTTGTAGTTGTTAAACTCTCAACAAGCTTTACAGGCGGCCAAGGAAAGAGCATGGGGTAAGAAATCAAGCACGATTCCCACCCTGTAAATTAAAATGGTTGTTGGAAATTGAGAGGGACGAGCAACCATAGAATTTGAAGTAATGTGGTGGCCTGATCTTTTCTCAGGCACTAGAAATGGGAAACTGACCTTGCGATTTTATGCTCCAAAAGTGATACTTTGATTTAGCCACCATGTTTTTAAAATGTATTCACTGATGTGAAGTACACAGTCTAGTTGACTTGTTCGTCATGTTTCCCTAAATTTAGTAGCTGTTTCTTGGCAGTCTTTATAAGTTTGTTTTAAAAAACGATAAAATGTGTTTTGCATTTAGAGGAACAAACTTGTCTGTAGAAGGCTAAGATTAAACCCTGAATACAACAAAATGACCCAGTAATGTTAATGCAATTCATGTCTACCTGGACGCATTATACTCTGATGCCCTTCATTCTGTTGTAACCAAATTCAGAGGAAAAAAAACACCTGTAGAAACTCTTAGAGGGATAATATCTGTGGACTTTCACCATTTCTATGGTCATCAGGAATGACAGAATAAAGCAGTAACTGTTCCGAAAGTCAATTAACTGAAAGAATAATGAGTTGGAGGGAACTAGACCATTTTTTCCCAAGCATCTTTAATAATTGGTGATGGAAATAATAATAACATTGATAACAATAATAATGATAATAATAATAATAATAATAATAATAATAATAACAACAATAATAGAAATAATATTTACAATAGTTATAGAAATAATGTTCATTATCCTGACGGTTATAATTCCTATGATTATTTCCATTAATCTAATCATTATTATCATCATTTATATTATTATTATGATTATTTCAGCATTTATCTATGAAAAAATGGTGTTATTGTTAGTCTAGCTGAATAAGTATCCAGGGGATTGAAACTGGGGCAAAATAATCTCAAGAAAAGAAAGGAAACCCCAAAAACTCTTGAGAACTGCAATTCTTGAGTTGGCTCATTGCGAAAGGTTTTGGGACTTCAGTAAGCTAGTGCTTTCTGTAGTGGGCCCTGTGTCAAAGAGAGAAGAGTAGCAGCTGAATTAATATTAATAATAATAATATAATAATAATAATAATAAGGACAGTGATAGCAATGATTGACCAAAGTGCCTATATGACTAATAACAGATGATACGAGACAAACAGCATACGCAACAAATTTTTCAAAATAAAATGAGCAAACTAAAACTGCCATCAGATAAAATAACTTTCCATAAAGGACTGACTGCATAGAGCTGAAAAAATAGGGACTAGTTCTGCCATCAGATAACAACAGTCCATCGACTGACTACCCAAGAGAAACAGAACAGATTGGTGGTTCTGCCATCAGATAACAACAGCCCATAGAGGACTGACTACCCAAGAGAAACATATCCACCTGTTAGTTCTGCCATCAGATAGCAACAGTCCATGGACTAACTACCCAAGAGAAACAAAACCAGGCAGGTGGTTTTGAATCAGAAAACAACTATTTAAGACAAGCCCTCTGTACAATGTGTCTTAGAAAATCTTCTGCATTCTAACAATCTATTGAAGAGACAAACTATCAGAAACACTTGAATTTCTTTTTGGGGGGAGGGGGGAGGAATTAAATGAAAATCTACTTGCCCGATTGGAGCGGTAATTATGTTGATAATGGCCGTTATTAAGTTTGCGAGAAATCGCTCTGAGACTTGATCAAATAATGGACGAGGAAGATAAAAACAAGAAGGTTCGTCGGAGGAAAAGTTAGAATCCATGACTACTTAGTGCTGCCAGATTGTAAACTGACTAGTATTTTTATTTTTCTGTGTCAGGAGGTATCAGTTTTTGGGGATATTTTACAGTAATTCTCTCCGATAATTGATTCCCATTGGTTAATGGCAAAACATGTGTACGCTTTATTTTTAGCGCCATACAGGCAATGACGCACTTTCACTTGACTTAAAGTGGTCAGACTGCAAAGAACTGGCCAAATGTATCGCTTGTAAAGTATGGTTTTTTTCTATTCAATCCGGGTTTGGGCCCCTGGCATTTTACATTAAATTTTCCAAGGGCACGGGATGATAACGTGTATGGTTCCAATTGGACGCCAATCTAATGCACACACTCAGTTTTTTTGCGATTATGTAGCTTGAAACGATGCTTGTCAAATAAAGAAGCGTCGCCGTGCTTTACTCTGTTGAAGAACACGTAGGAAGCGTTTGGTGGGCGAACTAAGAGTAAAGGAATCAAAAGACAAAGAGCTCCTTCTTGAGTGAGATAGTACACTTGTGTTTTTTTGTTTGTTTGTTTTAGCTTTTAATAACATAATACGCCACATGCGTTATTAGAAAGTGCAACAGCTTATATTATCTCAAATTGGATTGGTCTGTTATTCTCTTGAATTAAAAAGTGCGATAAACGTGTACTCGTTCAACTTATCTAGAGGCGGGCATGATTGTCCTTATAAATTTAATTGTCCATGTTAATCAGGATTTTTCTGGATCCCTCGCTGTCGAGGATTTTTTTAGCAATAAGTTTTGCAGCTCTTTTATTTTTAATTCTTAGCGCAAAGCTAAGGATATTTTAAACTTACTTCCCAAACTGTCACAATGGCAACATTTTCGTAGATGAAATATCATCGCCTTCAAGTATTTTTTTCTCCTTATACCTTGTGCCTTGTGAACCGTTTTAAGTTTTTATAAATAACATCCCCTTACCAAAGATTATCTTCCACAAAAGCCTATGTCGATATATAGCTTTAAGCTGCATGAGTTAGTGACAGTGTGACTGGAATTATCGCGAGTAAACTATTTTTCCCAGACATGCAGATGGATTTACGCATCCAATCGTTTATTCTCGAATATATATTTATATTTTGGTTTCAAACATGTTGTCTTATTTCCACCTTTTCCTCTACCTTTCAAAATTTTAATAACAAATGTTACGCTCATAGTGGCGGTCACTTGTTGTTTAAAAACAGAAATGAGCGGAAACTGCCGGTGGTTTGCATCATCTGACGTTATGGATATTCCGTTTAATCGTATACAATGATAATACGGCCATAAAAGAAAGCTGATTCCAGATTTTATTGATATAAAGTCATTTCAGAGTCTTTCTGTACGGTCTCAAAAAGATCTATCGCCAGAGTAAGTGCTTGTAATAAAGCGAAATTTAACAACCTGAAACTTTGATGAAAAACCTAACATCAATCGAGTAAGTTCTAAAAATACTGTATGTCAAATGTTCAATTGACGTTTGCTGGCAGTTTTGAAAATTACTTCAAAACCCAAAATCAATAGTCAAGATATTAACAAAACACAGGGAAAATGAAATAGAATCGTAACAAGGGGGCAAATTAGCATACTGCATGTTTTTTTAGAGTTTCACCAGCAAACTTTTTTTTTTTTCAGTAGATCTTTGACTTTTTGAAGAATCTCTCGCTTTTTCCAACAGCAAATAAAGGGATTTGAGCAGGAGTTTAGAAAAGCCAGTGTTTCTGCCCAGCTGTAGTGGTTGTGCGTTTGTATGTTTAGCCCCAATATCTGGTGATAAAATGTCACAAAAAAGACGGGAAAGTAAAAAATCAAGTAGACTGCAACCACAGTCGATATCTGTTTCGCTAAGGTCACTTCTCTTTTTCTCTGTAGGTTTTCATTTGCCTGAAGTTGATCTTGCACTTGTCGATGATGTGTTCGCACAGCTACAAAAACGCCAATCTGGGTCGCAATTGAGACAAGAAGGCAAAGGAACCAAAGAGTTAGATGAATACCTCTCATTGCTTTATCTATTTTAGCCCATTCCAGAGCAGTCAAGAATATATTCACCGTCCATATCCCCAAGGCATACTTCAGTACTCGTCTCGTACTAAACATCGTGTTGTACCTTACGCGTAGACGAACAGCCACAAGGCGCTCGTAGCTGATAGCGGTTAAAGTCATGAAAGATACACCAAAACAAACGTAGAATGCAGAGCTATAGATAAGTCTTATGAAACAGGGAACTGAACGATGTTGGTTTTCCATAAGTCTGTAGGCTATATAACCTGGTTGGACTGTTAGGCCGACAAGGGCATCTGACAACGCCAAAGTCGCTAGTAATAGATTGGAAGGAGTTCGTAAACGAGGACAGGCCAAAATGACGATGACAATCAGTGCATTGGCAACAACGGCGACTGGAGCAGTAATGATGTTGATAATGGCCGTTATTAAGTTTGCAAGAAGTCGCTCTGAGACTTGATCAAATAATGGACGAGGAAGATAAAAACAAGAAGGTTCGTCGGAGGAAATGTGCGAATCCATGACTACTTACTGCTACCAGACGGCAAACTGACTAGTATCTTCATTCTTCCGTGTCAGGAGACTTCACGTTTTAGGGATCTTTGTAGTTATTCTCTCCGATTATTGATTCCCATTGGTTAATGGTAAAACGTGTGTATGCTTTATTTTTAGCGCCATACCGGCAATAACGCACTTTCACTCGACTTAAAGTCGTCAGACTATAAAGAATTGGCCTAATTTATCGCTTGTAAAGTGTGGTTCCTTCTGTCCAATCGAGGTTGAAAGCACCTGGCATTTTACATTAAATTTTCCAATGGCACGTGATGATAACGTGTGTGATTCCAATTGGACGCCAATTTGAAGTACACACTCAGTTTTTTTTTTGAGATTATGTAACACGAAACGATGATCAAATAAAGAAGCCCCGCCGTGCTTTGCTCTGTTGAAGAACACGTAGGAAGCGTTTGGTGGATGAACTAAGAGTAAAGGGAAATAAAAGACAAAGTGCTCCTTCCTCCTTCTTGAGTGAGATAGTACTCCTTTGGTCTTTTTGTTTGTTTGTTTGTTTGTTTGAGCTTTTAACAACATAATACGTGACATGCGTTATTAGAAAGTGCGACAGCTTATCTTATCTCAAATTGGATTGGTCTGTTATTAAAAAGTGTGACAGCTCTTGCAGTAAAAAGTGCCACAAGTGTTTTTACAAAGTGTGACAGCTCATCGTATTACGAATTGAGATGGTATAAAATTACAATGCGCGATAGCTGTTATATTAAAAAAATGCGAAAAGTTTTATTACTGAGCGCGATGGGCCTTTAAAAGTGCGACAGGTATTGCAATTGCGGGGGAACATCCTATCAGCGAAATGTCTTTTTTAGCTCAGCCAGTAAGACTTATTTACTTTGACCTCATATTTGAAAGTCTTCTCAAAGTAATATCGGCAGTTTTTTTTTTTTTAAGCGCATTTATTTTTCATATAGCTTTATCAGTATACAGTGCCATCTGCGACTCTGAGTGAAACTAAGGGAGCTCATGGCTTAAAACTCTTCGATGGAAGGTCTAGCGCCTTCTTGTTACTACCTTCCCGATCCTTCTTTTCACGAAGTATCAGAGTGATTCGCGCTTTCGCTTTGAAGCGTTACTGTAGCTTTGAAGGTTTCTGATGTATAGTGGCTGTTTATTTTTGTACTGGTTGCCAGAGGAAGCAAGTCAAACTAAAAAACAAATACAGATTTTTTTTAGATATTGAATAACAATTGAGTGTTTAACGAAATTTTACCTTACAATTCGTAGGGCATTCCATACATCCTTTAGATCTTTTTGTGATCTCTGGCTGACCGTTATTTTGAATATTGGATTTTTCGCGACTTTAAATAAAAAGAGGGGTTGATCCCCAGACTCCCTGGGAGAACGCTCTGGCGCCAAAAATATAAAACACTAAGTGCAAATCACTCCGCCCGAGTGCGGAAATTAAGAGTTTAACTCTAGTTGAGCAACGAATTGTCATTTAAGATTGAAAGATTGATGCAAGTGTTCATTGTTCTCGAATTAATCTAAACTAAAGTAGTCCTGCATCAAGCTCTTCCTTTGTTGCAATCAAACACAGTTTGTGAATAGGTCTGTCGTACTCTCCGTCTCTTGTTTTGCTTCTCACTTTTCGGACAAGGCCGTCGTTTCCAGGATAGGTGCCTATAATACGCGCCATTTTCCATTCACATCTTTTGTGTTTGGTATCTAGCTCCAATACAAGATCACCGGTCTGAATGTTGTCTCGCACGCGAAACCACTTGTTTCTTGGTAACAAGTTGGGGGCGAAATACTTCATCCAACTCCTCCAGAAATCAGCGACTCTGTTTTGTGTGCTTCTGAGTAATTATCGCGGATTGGTTCTTTCCTCTGGTTCTGGCTGTGGCGGTGCATTGTGATGGCCTAGAAGAAGGTCGTTGGGAGTGATCGGTGGTACTTCCCAGATATCATCGGAACTGGGGCACAGAAAATTAAATATTTTGGTAAAAGACAAGATATGTGTTTTTTTGCCATGGATGTTCTGTTTGTATATTAAACTTCTCGAAATGAGGAGCAAGATGACGTAGACAAACAATGTTTCAGATGTTGTTTGCTGTTTCAATGACATCTAATAAAACTCGCTTCCGTTCCTCATTAATTTCTATCTCAGTGGAGAATTAAAACACATGCAATTCAAACAATGGTTTTGTTGATATCGAAGTTCTTCTAATTAATATTTGAAGACTTTCGACTGAGCTAAAAGGATTCAAATACCTTTGTTTCGGCTTTTTCACGCTTCCAGATACAAGCCCACCTATCTTTTTTTTTTATTTTCCTTGAGGGGAGAGTCATCACACAGTTTTAGATAAGTTTTAATTGAAAAAATAAAAACATTTTGATGAATTCCAACGAAAAGATTAGATGTTTTCAATATGGATGCAAAATATGTCAGGAGAGAAGTATTTGAACATGATTTTAATTATTCTTTCAGAAAGCGAATTTTATTTTGTTCACCTGCTCATATCAATCTCTTTTTAAAATTTAATTCCCTGATAAGTTGTGTTGTTTGAGGACACGAGGCAGCTGAATTTTCACACAAAAACTTAAAACTTAATTGTTTCACTTTAGTCACTAATGTTTTTTTCTACACTAAAGTCTATGATAATTGTACTTTCAAATTCAACTTCGTTCTGACTTGAAAATCAGGTAAATTGACAAAGTCTGTAATATTTCATCGAAATTTTAAAGTTATCATAAGCTCCTTTGTAAGTCAACTGGCTCCGTGATTTTCTTATTGATGGAAGGAGATTTAATATATTGCACCTTAAATGTTTTTCAGGTATTTTCAAGCCCGCTTGATTAAAATGCGTTACTTAACCGAATAAGCCCTAATTAAAGCTTATGAACATCCTGCAAAACCCCCGAGAGCCAGCCAGTGCCATTCCCCACGTCTCGCTCTTGTTAAAGCATAGAAAGGTCGCTTAAAAATTTAACATCCGTTTCGCTGGAAAGCTATTTCAAACGGTTTGATCCACGCATGCTCTGGATCTCACTGAGTGATAATCTATTTGAGCTTCACCCTAATCAAACAACGTACTTTATCATGTAGTTGGCAGCGCCCGTGGGCAATATGCAGCGAATCTTGTGTTCTGATTGGCTAGCCGAGCAGGCAAAATGGGCTCATCATGCCCGCTCGGGATTGCCCACTTTGATCCCTCGCAAGAAAAAAAGTGCGTGGAGGGGACTTACAAAGCTCGCAACTTTTGGACAATGTCAGCAATAAAGTCGCATAAAGCGGCAGAAGACAGTCAAAACAAAGAAAAAATAAACGACCCTCGTGGCTTTAGTGTTCTACAAACACTGTTGGCTTTCTTTCCCTAGCTATCGAAATGTACAAGTCATTCTTGATTCTAATTAAAGCGAAACATTTTTTCTATATAATAAATCCTTTATTTACCAAGCTCGTTCCATCAAGATGGCTGGGTATTAGTATCGTCCTTTCTTTTTTCTTTTTTGCGCTTTTATGGACTTCGACTTGTCTCGATCCATAAAAACAGAAGAAAAAATCAGCCAAAAATGGCCCAGGCACCTTGACCACACCCCTGGTCAACAACGCTATATATGAATTTTCAGCTCCTAATCTCCAGTGCACAGGCTCGCCAAATATCATTATGTTCCATGTGAGCGACGACCAGTGATTCTTTAGCTCCCGAAGGGAAACGCTAAAGATTCCAAAACCGCCGGCACCGTAGTTTTTGGTAGAGTAAGTACAGTCGAGAGGTTAAAAACGGGCAGTTTATAATCCCTTGCTACGCTATAGTTCATAAAATGGATCGTTGCAAAACAGAACGATTCGCAGACAGTCCGGTCTGTTTTGTCATAAGGAAATCATATAGCATTCTCTTTAACAGAAGCGTTTTGTTACAGCCAAAATATATCCAGGTCTCTGTTGATTAGTGGTACCAACAGCCTTGAAAATTCTGAAAGGAAATTGGAAGAGAGGCGGGTGAAAGGATATTGAATTAGACAGATCACGAGGTCTATAAAGGTGAGAGAAATTTTGTGTAGTACACTTCTTTAAAAAACAGCAATATGTGGTGTTTCATTATAAATTACGATCAATGTGAGAGATCAAATTGCCTACAGATACTTTAAACTTAAGAGATCCCTCCAATAGTTTTTGAGAATCTCTGTTTGAAACTTCTCCTGTGTTGATAGGACGTTTAAAGGACCCTTTTAATGAGCCCTTTTCGAAAATCTTATCAAAAAGTTCTATCGCGCTTTTTTTTCTCCGAAAAAAATCGAAGTTCAAATACGCCTAAATAGCCGTTGTCCCCCCCGTAAAGCAATAAAAAAGTATGCAACTTCGGCAACTTCGTACGCTACAACGCGATGTAATCCCACTTTCAATTTTTTTTTGTGCTAGCGGATTGTCCTTTCATCTCTTAGAAAATATTAATTTCTTGTTATGTTGTTCCGTCTAAGTCTGATAAGTGACCAGTTAAAATAAAGTACTTCGTATCTATTTCGCGGAGGTAAAATAAAGGTCAACTTCAGTGGCCTACGGACAGGTCTGCCATATATACTTACAAACTATAATATACATCATCCTAAAGCTTTATCCTTTTATTTTAAGTCCTCCAATTCTATATCTTGGCCCGCCATAAGCGGCGCGTCCAGGTTTAAAAGAGTTTGAGCTACTTTGTCAAAACTGCAATGCGAACCGCTGAACAGCTGTCACGATCCATTTAAAGGCCTTTAAAAAGGTCTTGTATTACAAGAGGTCAAGGCAAATCTTTCAGCTTGGCAAGGAATGTACCAGGTGGTGTGCGCAGTCTGATTGCGTTGCATCATGGTCGTAAAACAAAACTTGAGTCATTTGAATCTTGATGCGTTGGAGTGAACTTCTCCGATGGCAGCGAGATAGCGTGAATATACGTGGATTGTAATTGATATTCACTGTCTGTTGACGTTCTTTGGAAAGTTAAAGCGTTTGACGGGCCTGCCCGACTCCTCTCATTCCTCGGTGACGAATTGGAAAGAAAGATTCGAAACTGCAATCTGCCTAAGAATCTCGACACAAATGGCAACAGTTAGACTCACAACCGAGGGCGGAATGAACAATTTCAGAGTCAGAAATTATATTTCTAGACGTGAGTTATTTTACAGGGAATTGACCATTGACACGCAAACGCACATTAACGAGACAGAGACCTTGTAATGCACGAACTTTTTCCACCGAGAATAAATACGGGATTTGTAAAAGGAGAAGCCCCACGCCTCCTAAGAACAAATTTGTCGCGCTCCATGTTTAGTGAACACGTACAGATTTTCAAAATACCCTTCGAGAATAGAGGAAACCTAGATGAGCGTTTTGAGAAATGTATCTCTAGTTATTACTTAAGGAGAGAAGAACATTTTGAAACAAAGAAAATAGCACGCGCACGGAAGAAAATATTGCCTTTTGCAGCACAATCTCATCCTGCTTTGCTAAACCTCAAGAACATACCAATGGGGGAAATGACACCTCAAAACTGACCTTTATCATCACATCGCAAAGGGAAGTCATCAAGAGCTATCCTAAGAAGAGCTAATATTTTAGGGTAGAAGAATTAAAAGCGCTAGCGAATGGTAGGAGACGCAGAGGCCCATCAACACTTTTCAACGGTCGACTGCTTTTTGCTTTCCAGCTTTCCGGCGTGTCGCCCGACGCAAGGTAGAGGATTTCATGGATCAAGTGACTCTTTTCATTGTTCTAATTAAACTGGCCTTGATTCAATGATCAAGATAGAAGATTTACCACACAACACTAGCGATTAGTTAATTTTCCTTCACTTAGGAAAGTAGATTTACAACACGATTGACAACTGTCCTTGTAGTAGTAACGCTAAGTAACGCAACACACTAAACGCAACAATGGGCTTTTTCCCTCCACAAAAGGGCCTAAACACTATCACTTAAAATGCATAAAACATTTATACCGTTGGAGCGCGTTTGAGCTGTTGACGAAGGATCAAAGCGGCCATACAAATCTTTAAAAGGCTCCAAACTACGACGTACAACGAATTTAACCTTCTTGAAAATCGGTCTCAAATTACATGCAAAAAAACAGTGCTTGCGTTTGTCCTTGAGGACGACATAATACGTGACAAATACGCACGAAAATAATTCTACGCGTTCAGAATATATCAAATTATATTTACCTATAGCGAAAGGAAAAAGAAACGGCCTAACTTTTACGGAATATTTAGTCAAACTCTGCCCGTTTCTACAGCTTTTACTGCTATATTGAAAATAACGCTACCACAATGCAACGCAATCGGAGGGCCCACACCGCCTGGGAATATACCAAATATATGACCTCTTGCGTGACAGCCGTTCAACGGATTGCATTACATTTTTTGTTATTTTAGCCCGAACTCTTTGAAAGCTGGACGCGCCGCCTATGGCGGGCCAGAAAAGAAACTTAGAGGATTTAAACTACAAGGATAAAGCTTAAAGAAGATATATATTTTGATTTGTAAATATATCATTCAAGACCTTTTTAAAGGCCTTTAAATGGGTCGTGACAGCTGTTCAGCGGTTCGCATTGCAGTTTTGACAAACTAGTCCAAACTCTTTTATACCTGGACGTGCCGCTTATGGTGGGCCAAGATAGAGAGTTGGAGGACTCAAAAAACAAGGATAAAGCTTTAAGATGATGTACATTATGATGTGTAAGTATATATGACACACCTTTTCACAGTAGGTCACTGAGGTTGAACTTTATTTTACATCCGCGAAAGAGACGCGAAGTCCTTTATTTCAACGAGTGACTGTTCAGACTTAAACGTAACAACATAACAAGATCAGCAGGGATTTGCTAAAGCAAAGGCATAGAAAAAACCAGGAAAGATTTATTACTCGACGTTTCGGGGTCATCGTGACTCCATTATCAAGAGACTAGTTTAAAAACATGCAAATAAGGAAAGGTACAAGAATAGCATAAATTAGACTGAACGGCTTAAACAAACACCTTGGCGCGGATGGAATCCGTTTGCACGTTCAGTGTTGGCTTACGCATGCGAATATACAACATTTCATTAACAAGGCAATCAAATTTGCCGTTACATTTCGTGATGACGTTGAATTGCTCGATCAAGCGTTCAGGCATTTCACTATTGTGCTGGAGGTGGTAGTGTTTAGAAATTAATAGAAATTAATATTTTCCAAAAGATGAAAGGACCCTCCGGCTTGCACAAAAAATTTAAAAGCGGGATTAATCGCGTTGTAGCGTACGAAGTAGCATAATATTTTATTGCTTTGGGGGGGGGGGGGGGGAGACAACGGCCATTTAGACACGTATTTTCAACCTTTCGATTTTTCGGAGAAAAAAAAGCGGGATAGAACTTTTTGATATAATTTTCGGAAAAGGCTTATTAAAAGGGTCCTTTAGAAAAAATAAAACGAATTACGAAATTTTGCAACTGTCGGCGGATTCTCGATATTTACGGTCAGTGGCTCTTAAACTAGATTTCTCGCAAAAAAATGTCTAAAGTTCGAAAATGCCTGAGTGACCTCAAAGACGTAAAAGAAAGCTAAATGATTGCTTGAGATTTAGTAATAGAACGCTCCAAGAATTAGTGCATTTTAATGAATTTTTTAAGTTGAGTCGTCGTTGTTTTTGATCGTTAGACGTCTAGTATCATTTATATCTTGCTACGATTATAGAATTATCTGAGTCTCTTTAAAAATAATCAAAGGCTAAGCCGGCGCATCTTACCATCAAAGTATATGTGTCTATGATTTTCAAGATCTGCAGTCTCCAGAAGTTCCTCAAGTTCTTCTTTCGTAATTCCTTTTAATCTCATGAACGCTTTCTTTATCTCTTTCGTCTCAATGTAACCTTTGTCGTCATGGTCAAACACCTTGAATGCCATCATAAGGTCTACTTTATCGTCTGGTTTCTTATACTCTTCCATGGTTTTAATGAAATCTGAAAACGTGATGTACCCGTCCCCTGCCAAAAAAAAAAAAAAACACGTGCAGTTGCTGATTACAAGAAAATACTCTTGCAGTGATAAAGATTAAAGTTTGACGTTTTCATAGGTCTTAAGATAACTTAAGCTGTGAAAAACCCTCTAGATAACCTGCACTCTAGATGCCAAAGTTTTTTTTTAGTCTGTCTTATTTTACGTTATCCCGAGAATAACATCACCATCCAAATCAAATTTAGCAATCTCTTTGAGAAGGTTCACATGAGCGGATGAAGGAATAATATGGCCGAGTGACTTAACTCACTCCAGTAAGAGAGGTGCCTGCCGTTAGTCCAAGAAACTAGCGTTATCCTTCTGCACAAGCAATCAGATTCAAAACTAAAGCAAATCTGAACTTGACTTCTGGAGTTTTCCTGCGCTTTAAGCAGTTTTCTTGTTTTTACTTTGAGCTCTTATTGGCTTCTTATGATGTTCCTAGCTGCCATCTGATTGAATCTTGCAACTGTGATCGTATAGGTTTTCGTTTTTTGAGACTCAATCGAGACGCACTCCGATGACCATTAAATATAACATCGCGTTCCCTTAACTATTTTGATAAATACGTATATGTACAAAGGTACCACAGGGAGACGTGCATAGCGATAGTGGCTAAGAGGTAATTTACTGACCATCATATTCAACTTCATTGACAATTGCTTGTATTTGAAAATCTGTTGGGTTCAGTCCCATCATCTGCATGGCCCGTCTTAGTTGCTTCGTTGAAATACGTCCCTCCCTGCCCTGACCAAAGTACTGGAACACCTCAAGATACTCTAGAATAATAGGGAATTAAAACAAGATGTATTGTGCAAACTTTTATTTAATTTTTGTTATTTGATAATTTTTTTTTTATTTCTCCCTGGTAAACACTGTTATACTTAAAGATATATGAAAAATACTAAAATATGTCAAAGATTGGAAGATTCGAAGTGATAACTTTTATGTTGGGAGGATTACAAATCTTGTTGGCTAAGTGTATCTTAATATAATACTCGTCATACTACATGTTTTTGATGAAATGATAGTAAAAAGCACTCGATAATTCACGACAGAGAACTAAAAGGAGCTTAGTAACTAAACATCGTGTAATTTGATACGGAAAAGAAAAATTCCAGAGGACTGATTTGATATTGAAAGCAAATAATGCAATTTAGCATAGGCCCACGAATTTTTCATCTGCCAAACATTGGGCAATTTGCACTCTAAGTTTGTGCTTTTCTGTCAGTGTTATTTCAGATCGCGCTGAGTTACATATCCAAACAAAAACTTACCAAGAATTTCCTCCTTTGAAAGCTTCTCCTGTGTGGGAAATCAACGAAGACAAACATCAAGCATTAAGGGAAAATGTCGACTTAGGCCACGAATAATCCATAAGATTATAACACTAAATACTTTAAATACAACTTTTCACTGAAACGTCCTTTCTATGATAACTATAAAACTTACTCACCTAAAAGTAACACTTTTAAAAATATAAGACATGGTATGGTTAGTCGGACATTGGAATGGTCTTTGGAGGCAAAAGTGAATGACTTTGAGTTAACTAAGTGATGACGAATGACGTGTATCGTTAAAAAGTAAAAATATTCTTTCACGCGCGGAAAACTGCCAGGTTGTCTGTTAGTGGTGCAGGGAAATTGATATTTTGTTGATTGCCTTGGTCATTTAAGAGTGCG